>NC_051184.2:57406895-57428181 GCF_013339695.2 Rhipicephalus sanguineus
GACATGCAAACGCATGCCAAACATACAAAAGCATGGATGACTCTCCCCCCACCTGAAAAAAATTTCTGGCTACACCCGGGTATTGAACATGAGGGAGGTTGACTGGGACACGTAAAGCTCAACATTTATGGGTGTGCTATTAGTTGAAAGCGTGCTTTATTTGCAGCTGTTATTTGCAATTATGACACCTACTGAGTAAAAGAATTTGTCCTCTATATCTACTATTTAGTATTTTTACGTTTGCATGTCGTGTCCCATGATCCGAATCAAGCAGGATGCTACTGACTGCACATTTTAAGACAGGTGAACATTTATTCCTAGAAGTCAAGATTACTGCCCGAGTTCAGCCCTCTAGCATTCTGCTAGTTTATACGTTTAAGCGTTGTTAAGCTCAAAGCATACATCGACTGGATGACGTGGAGTGAAGTAATACTGGCCCTTGTCGCTCCGATCACATCTCGTAGCCAAGGAAAGAATCACTTTCACTCGTCGACAATGGTGGAATACGAAAACAACCTTCAACCTGCTATGTTTCCCAACACAGGGCCTCCACCAAATCGCTGTTCGGCGCTGATATGTGGTCAACTGAGGCATGTTATAGAGCTTAACGTTCATGAAGCTTCAAGGGGCAAAACAAGTGCATAGTTAATTTGGGGTTATTATTTAGATTTAACAGCACCTATTAAATATTAGAATGTTTCAAGTTAATCTTTGCATCATTCAGTATAATTGTTCACATGAATCCTTCTGAATCCTTCAGGCCACTTCTGACTTTTGAAGAAATAGCATGGTTTTTATCCTTGAAAGCTGGATCATATTGTGACTTCATTCGATTTCAAGCACTGCTATTTTGATGCGACTCTTGGCAGGAAACATATGTTTCTAACGGGTTGATGCAAGCGATTTCATGCGTGCTCTTTCCGCGCCAGTCATGCACTATACGTTTCATCGTTTGTGGAAGCCAAGGGAGCATCACTTCCAACTGTCAACACCGAACGAACCACGAGAACGAACAACCTCAGACCCGCCGTCCTCCCCAGCATGACAATCCCACGGCAATCGCTCGTCCGCGCCGGTCAGCCTCGAGCTCGGGAGACTGCATTCTTTTTCTGCGAAGGCTCGTTGTTCTTTCGACTCAACAACAACGTTCTTCATCGCCTATGCTACACTCGAGAGAGAAATGAGCGCGCCCGTTCTGAAAGCTGGTCCGTCGCCTCGTACGCGCTGCACTACACCAAACCCATCAGTTGCGCGAATAAGCGATTATGTGTTTTAATAAATCCGATTCTCTGAGATGAACCTCTACATAATACTGTCCGTATAAACGCACCGACATCAACGCGATGCTCGCGAAGGACGTGGGAGACTGTACTCGCCAAGTAGAGATGAGATCAGCTGACTTCCACCGCTGTACTGCGTCAAACATCGCAGAAAACTTTCTTTGGCGGCTGGTTGCACATCAGGGCACGTTCGGCTGCTGTATGATGCCGGCAAATGGAAATGCACTCGGACAACGCATCGTTCATTGTTCACCTCTGTCTCCGTGCGGGATGCGCAAGCCGTCGGACGAGAAACACAAACTGACTGTGACTGCCCGCGAGGGTTCGCTTAAGGGTCGTGCACACGTATACACGCGCATTATACGCGAACGATGCCTCTCATATATGCAAAATTATAGCGTTGTAGCCGATCGTAAAATCGTCCAAGATAACGTGAAGTGCATATATAAAGCCGCGGAAGTCCACCCAGATCGTGTGGTGCGGTGGCGTAGTGGTTACAGTGTCTGCTTGTCACGCGGTTGGCCTGGGTTCAAATCCCCGTGGGTGGAGTGTGTGTGTGTTGGATACATGGTTTGTGACTCACTGTGCAGTGTTCTTGTGATGTGTAAATGCATATTCATGAGTTGAAAGGCTGAAGAGAACAAAAGAAAAAAAAAGAGGAACACTGCACGATCAACTACAACGTAGAAGAATTCTTTTTTTTTCTAAAAATTTGCGAAAAGTACCGCATATATTTCGGCGCATATTGAGGCCGTATATAAGCCGGACAGATTTGACCTGAAATACCGCTTAACCACATCGACTGTATGCGTTACTTTAAGCGGTCACTTTAAAACGGCCTGTCTGGCAATGAGATGGCCGCGCATAGGGAAGAGCCGCATAAATTTAGGCCGCATAAGAAAGAGCCGCTTAGCCAGAGGCCGTATAAAGAAGGGCCGCATGAAAGAGCCGTATAAGTAGGCCGCTTAGAGAGCCATTTATAAGCGTCGAAAATTTGACCTACTTTCCGCCTTATATGCGTTGTTTTAAGCGGTCGTTTGCTAAGAGTGTACTTGAACAAGGTCATCATCAGCGTGATCAGTGAGTACCCGCAGCTGGACTGGACTTGTTAATCGGATCAGTTCGTGATCGCGGCTATGAGGAGCCTAAGTAAAGTGCGAGGTATAGTGCAACTGGTGCAAATCCTGGATGCCTCTTACGATGAAATGATGTACGATGCCTCCTGTCCTGGACGTGGCAGCGAGGTCTTTTGATGCCCTGTCCATATGCAAGCCGTCTTTCACGCAGTAAATGGACAAGTGTTGTAGGGTCTTGATAAATCAGTGTTGAAGTCACCGGTAATGATGAGAGGCCTGGTTCTCTCAGCAGAATTATTGTAGGTAGCATTGACCGCGGTTTATGCGTAATCCACGTGGTCCGCAACGTGGACCACGTGGACGAGTGGATGGTAGTTCAGCGTCTTCCAGGGGCGTTCTGTCTGCAGCTTCCTCAATTTCCTTCCGTCCGCCGCCGTGGTGTAGCGGTTACGGTGCTCGGCTGCTGACCCGAAGGTCGCGGATTCGATCCCGGCCGCGGCGGTTGCATTTTGATGGAGGCAAAATGCGAGATGCCCGGTACTGGCGATCTCGGTACACGTTAAAGAATACCCGATTGTCATAATTTCCGCAGCCCTTCGCTACGGCGTCTCTCAGAATCATATCGTGGTTTTAGGACATAAAACCACAACAAATATTAATATTGTTATTTTACTTGCGTGTCAATGGTTGCGTTCGCGGTTACTGTGTTGGTTGAGACTCTGTATCACCTGTGGCACATACCGGCAAAACAGTAACTCTGGTTTACAGGTATGTGCCACACGTGACTGCGAGAAAGGGTTTCACGACGTACGCGACAGGTATTTTGCCATGACCAGTGAATCGTGTTCGTCATACCCAGTTCCACTGCTATGCCACTTTTGGTATACTAGAAGTTATGGAGACGACCTGGAGAGCGCCCAGACGTAAGTGGATAGATAGATAGATAGATAGATAGATAGATAGATAGATAGATAGATAGATAGATAGATAGATAGATAGATAGATAGATAGATAGATAGATAGATAGATAGATAGATAGATAGATAGATAGATAGATAGATAGATAGATAGATAGATAGATAGATAGATAGATAGATAGATAGATAGATAGAAAATCGGGAAAAAATGTGCCGGTTCGAAAAGAAATGCTTCACATTTAGAAACACTGGTATAGCAATTCCGCATCTTTCAGGAGTACTGAGTTTGAGGACTAGAGTGTTACATCTTCTGAATGAGGGTTGCCAGTCAGCATGCGGGAATTATCTGAAGTAAACAACAAATATATCATTTTCTGCTTACTAGAGATCAAAATGCGAGAAAAAAATTAAAGCCAATGCACGACTATGATCTTCAGTAAACCGTGGAGCTGGCACGCATTTTTTTCCAGCACCTCGAAAGAGCGGATTTAGTTCTTTCTTCATCTTGTTTTTTTGTTTCGTTACCTCTTTCATCATTGGCCCCCATCTCCTTTCATTCTCCGTGACCCCACATCAATCCTCTTCACGCTCACTTCCTATACCATTTCCTTGCTAAACTATGCAATACAAGCTAATGTTATGCTTTAACCTTTCCCCTCCACATTTTCTTTTTCCTTGCCCTCACATGACTCCTCTTCGCCCTCATTTTACTTTCGAACTGCTTGATGTACTAAAATGTGCATGCATCGGGTATGCTAGGAGCTGCTCGCCACATACCGGCTTTCAGTGGCGCATACCCGCCGAGCTTTTCATCTGCGACACTTGCTTTACACCTTGCTTAAACAGCACAGCTGTTAAAACTCACGGGATGCCTTTTGTATTCGCGTAAGATGATTCGAAGGCGAAGGCCATCTTGTTTTTCTAAGTCGATGTATTTATTTATTTACTTATTTATTTATTTATTTATTTATTTATTTATTTAAAGTACCTGCAGCGCCCGAAGGCATTATTGCAGGGGGGAATACACAGGGTAACATATGCTTACATAAATGGATAACTATGAAAACAAGATCAACAACAACAAAAAAAAGAGAAAAAAAAGAAAGAAAAGAAAACTATGAGCGTAACAGTATGTCTCTGAACGAAGTTTCAGTGCGACAGTCAACAATCTCCTGTGGAAGCTGATTCCACTGGGAGATTGTGTGTGGAAAAAACGAGTATTGGTATACGTTTGTTCTGCAAAAGCTTTCTCTTATTTTTAGAGGGTAGTCACTTCTGTGAGACAAGAAATGGTGTTCATTTGATACTCCCTCTTACGCCTTCGAAAGATTCATGAACCTAACGTGGTTTTGCACTGCCTCCACAATCGAAGGCATTATAAGCTCTCTGCGTGTAACTTAGTTTGGCACGGCGTCCGTGGTCAACGTACCTTTGACCAAGCATCAATGCCCTGCAATGGCGTCGTCATGTTGCGTCAAGCTTTAACGACCTAATGACCTCAGGATGTCTTCACAAATTTTCGCATTATTTTACTTCATGGTGACGTCACTTGTGGCCTCATGTTACATTGAGGTCATAAGTATTTCCGTACGCCTGCTGCACACAATGAGCCAACGCATGACTCCGGCGTGTATCAGCCAATCTGCCAGTGCACTTCTTCTGTAGTATGCATGATCATTGGGCTCGCCACTATAAACGCTGTTCTTGGCTCCAAGTAATGCCGCCAACCTTGTGACGTCCTGCGTTCCTCGAGATTCACTCTTCTCGCCTACACTTGCTGACTCGCGACAGCCGTTTGGGCACAACGTATTTCCTCCGTGGCGCAATCGTTGCTTCACTCCTTTGGAATGATGGAAAAACAGCTACCGCAAATTAAGAGGCGACAACTGCGGTCCCCTCGAACCGCGCAAGACCCCGCTGTTCTCCAACGAACGTCTTCGAAGTATCTGTGGGAGAAGCCGTTGCGTTTGCCTTTATCAACAAAGGCGCTGCCGTTTCTAGAATTACGGAAAAATTTTGCGGAAAACTTAGAAAAGTAAAGACGCCATTGCCTGCGCTGTCGCTCCGGACAGCAAGTTCACAACGCATCACCCTTGTTGCTACTGGTCCTACCCGCATCGTCATTTATACATCATCTAGCTTATACATCATCTAGAATGGGACTTCCTTTCCGATTACAGGCGCACCTCGATGTAACGGAGCGCTGCTTGTATACGGAAGCTTCGTTAACTCACCAGATGCGTTACGTCGAGGCTTGGATGCCTCAGCAGACCTAATGAAGATTATCAATGCGCTGTAATGGCATTTTCAAGGCAACATAACCGGGTCATGTTGCTTCCGTGTAAAATGCAACGTACTTAGTGGAATATTGGAAAGCGCAGTAGTAGAAAAGAGGGACATATGTATTGCATCGTGCATAGAGCTAATTCAATGTTATTTGTTTTGGGCGAGATTACACATAGCAGAGCGGGGCCGTTTCGATGAAGAGAGTGTGTTAAAAGTATTTCCATGCGTTTATCAACACATTGCTTTGCTGGAAAAGGTTACGGATGCGTTGCAGAAAAAATGCTTTTGATGTTCTCGAGACATTTCCTTCTTTCGAGAAGAAAGAAATGCGTTTAGGAGAAGGTTCGATGCAGACATAACGGACTTTGGAATCACTCGGAGTAGTACAACACTACATCTGCAACTAGTGAGTTCATATTCTAATATAATGTGCAACCAGGAAATGCTCCCTTAATGCAAGCAATAATACCGATCAAAAGTCAGAGGGTAGCTAGCAGGCAGGCTGTTTGCGCCTGAAGAAAAAAATCACGTGCAGATTTCATCGTGACACATAGGCGTATTGTTGTTAACCAGTAGTGTCAAGTAGAGCTTAGCAGATGGTTTATACCGCTGGCTTGGGTCAAAACACCATCGCTGTCGTCGCTCCTCTTACACTTCAAGTATCCTTCGCAGAATTCGAAATGGAAAGTGGGTGACCGCCCCGGCAGAACGACCTCCGCCATTTCCACCACTGGATCTGCCACAGGCAGGGTACTCAAACTGATTTCTGCGCAGAAATATTATGGTTCTGCCAGCGCCCTGTACAGGTTCGACTACATATTGGTTATCTCAGTAATTTACGGAGTTTAGCAATTCAGACAAATACTTTGCATTCCACGTTTGCCTTAACGAAGCCCCTGCAGGCCGCATCCGTCTTTTGTAGTCTTTGAGCAGCGAGAAACTGACGCGGCAGCGGCGCCCCTGACTGTTCATCGCGCGATTAGTAGACACACGGTGGCCACGCTGTGCACATTCTCTTGCGTAGTTTGCTACAAGTGCATGGCTGGGAACCAGTTGGCAATTTCAGCAGGCTGAGAGCACCTTGTCTGGGCTTTGTTTATCGATTGACGGTCATATTAGCTGTTTAAAAAGTGTTTTGTAGCGAACACATGAGCGCAGTGACGCGTTACTTGAAACCTGCGGCATGTGGTAGTCCGCATGGCTCAGTTTTCACGTGCGCTGGTTTGCCACCACATGTTGTCTTTTTCGCAATGACAGCACGCGACGAGCGCTTTCATGCGCGCGAGCGGTAGTGGCACCACTTCGTGCCCGACGCGTGCTCGCGCATTCGCGCTTTTTGTTACGATCGCTATTCCGTAGAGATTGGCGCAACGCGATTGACACGAAACACTTTAATATTATTTATTATTGAGGTTTAACATCCACAAACGACTATACGACTATGAAAGCCGCCGTAGTGGAGGGTTCCGGAAATTTCGAGCAACTGGGGTTCCTTATCTTCAACCTAAATCTAAGTAGATGGGCCCCAACCATTTTCGCCTCCATCGAAAATGCGGCCGCCGCTGCCGGGATTTGATTCCGCGACCTGCGGGTCAACCGTCGAGTACCATAACCACTAGACCACATTGGCTGCTCATGGAACACTTTTTGTTTACAAATTATCAAACTACTGCGCGTAAGAATCTTCATGTGTATGAAATGCAATGTGCTTGTGGCACATAACGGCTCACAAATTTGATTATTATGCGTGCTCTCACTGTTTACAGCTCGCGGTGCCAAAAGTGGTAGCCGATGGACGGTGGGCGCAACATTAGGATAAGCATACCGTGGCATGACAAAAATCACTTTTTAGGTATTATCGCAAATCCTGAGAGCGGTGAGCTTCGAAACTTCAGACAACATTTCTAAGCGTTAATAACGGTGCTCAGACGCACATGTTTTGTTAGGCCAATTATAACGCGGAATAATGCACCAGTATAAAGAGCGGAGTGTGATTCCGCATTATGATGGAAAATTGTGTGTATTTGGTGCCAAACCACGAATATTTTGTCTCAAGAGCACTCCTCTGCTATTTACGCAGGAGGCGAAATATGAAGTTTGGCGCCGTCTGCGCAAAATGCAGTTAAATGGGCGCAAGAAATAAGCAAATAGCTCGAATTGTAGCGAAATTGCGCAAATGACGCAATTGGACCGCCATTGTACCGTATGCCCCGGCGCAATCAAAAATTAAGTCACTGAACGGAATAGGTTGCGGGTCCGTTTGCTCTTCACTGCCGCATGCATGAGCGTGCGTGCATAGGCAAGCATAAACTGCTGTTTTTTTTTCGTAAAAATTGGGGACTCGTGAGCTACGTTTTCAAGAGTAAACCACGATAGCCTGATATGGTCCCGCTCACATATCCTTCTCAATACCTAGCCATGCTTCGTGTGTCGGTGGACACCTCGGCCGTGCCGCAAGTAAAGGAACATCTGTGCACGTAAGATAGGCCCTTTCAAACTATCCTAGAACGCCTACTGTAAGTGCAGTTGTGAATGCTCACTACGCCGTAAGTATTCCTTTTGCCATTTCGCAATGTACCCACTAACCGTCCGTAAGGCAACGCGCCCACCTGCGCATCCGCCCATTTTTTTAATGCTGTACGCTGATGATGACCAATAATTGTGCCTGAGCGCTTTGTTATGGGTAAATCTCGAAGCGGCCCACCCGCGTCGTAACTCATATGTGTTGACGTCTGGTTAAATTGAGTTTGAGTTTGAGTTTATTCAACCACGTGACAAGTAAATGAAAATACACCGTATACGTGGTTTGGTGCGAAGGGAAAAAGCTGCATTTCACACCTTGACTGGCCCCTTCACCCAGCTTCATTTTACGCTTCTGCCACACAATATTACATGTGTTATTGACACCCCTCGCACTACTTAACATTCATATAGTTCTTTTTCCCAGACAATTTCGAGCACGGGCATGACTTTGTGGTAGAGCACGTGCTTGCCACGCAGAAGGCCTGGTTTCTATCGCAGCTTGGATCGATTATTTTTGCTACTTATTTATTGGCATCTATTTCGATTTTACGGTCAGGGACGATGATGATTGTTCGCTCACAAGCAACGCAAGCGATGCCGCAATTTCTTTTAATGGAAGCTGAAGCACTTTAAAAAATGACTTTGCAATGTGTAATCACAGTATGATCCCTGCTGAATTCGAAAACCAATGTAAGAGTTCACAGAAGTGAACGCAAAATGCCTTTCTTAGTAAAAAACAGCGGCTGCAGCCGCAAGGCTTCTTGAGCTACTGAGCGAAGGTGGTGACGTTATCTTCGATGTGCCGCGACATCGGCTCCATCAGCTCTGTTAAAGCATGGCCTTTGCGATCACTTCTAGCAAAGCGCAGCAGGAACTAGTCACGGAGGCCACGGTTGGAGATACGACAGTGCTGCGCGGCTGCGCCAATACTACCGACTATGACGTAGTTCCCGTTCGTTTCTACGCCAACACTTTGGGCGCATTCGGGTGGGCGGAGCAAGACGAACTTTTCTTTCGCGTATTTTAAAGCTCCTGCTCCTAAGATAACGAACTTTGTCCGAACACTGAGGCCATTCTTCTTCATATATGCATTTATTATAAATCTGTCTTTATGAAACAAATCCTTGCATACACGCTCCTTGCGCTGTACTGCGCAGTGACATGTATTCATTTTTACACTGTTCTGGCGTTCCCCAACTTGCTTGTTAACATTTTCCGGTCTCCTCTTTAAAACTTTACTACAGCCCCGTAGGAAATATACACTGCATGAGGTATTGAGTGTCTTTTTGTGTTATTGGTGGCTGCTCTACATTTCCATGTGATATTTGTTACTTCTTTGCTGCGAAGCACCTAACATATTTAAAGAATGCCGTTAATCACCTTCGGTTCTCTGACAGCGAAAATATATTTGGCTTTTTTGACATGATTGACAAATGCACCTTAAACACCGCTGTATCAGTGTTGAACTCTCCTGGGATTTGTAGACTGATTTTCATTAATTGTGGGTTTGTATTTCTTGAAAACATCAATATACCTAGAACTGCACCATTGTTAACAAAGGCTGCCCACAATTCGCTTGCTACTTTCAATACAGAACATTTCTTGTAGCTGCTGCGTTCTGCAAGTTTTAGTGTAGCCAGCTTGCAGAATTCTAATAAAGCCAAAGTAAACTGAAGTATCTACGTTCTAAAACATAATTCACTGTAGACAGTAATATAAGCATTGTTATTACATTTTTGTGGAGAAGCCTATGGGCAGTAATTGTGATGTAAATATTGCACTTATCAGCATATCAACTTGTAAATTCCAAGTGAAAATGAAGCTACAATTAACTCTGGTGATGTGGTAGATTTTTGAACCTGTGCAAGGAAAAAATTCGGCAGATCCCACGCGTTCTGAGAATCGGTTTCATGCGAAGCAGTCACCAAGTACTTCAATGCTGTATTTAATGGCTTTGAGCCAATCGTAAAGAGGTTGATCGACGTGTTTTTGTAACTGCAGTAGCTGTGCGCACATCGTCGGCTTACCAGGCACGTCGACAACACTGGCGTTTAAAGGGTAACTTATGGTGCGGCGTGATGTCAGCCCTCATCTGCAGTAGCTGTGCGCACATCGTGGGCTTACCAGGCACGTCGACAACACTGGCGTTTAAAGGGTAACTTATGGTGCGGCGTGATGTCAGCCACGCAAAATGCTTTGGTTCCGTTCTTGTTGGGATCCAAATTTTTGTTCTTTGCATTGGTGGGGTCCACCATGCCGATGTCGGTTTTTCTAAACGCTCTCGCATTTACACTACCAATGTCTGCTCTCGTCGTTCCTGGGTAGACAAAAAATGAGGCCATATCCACGGAATGAATGATGATAAGTGGGCGAAGCTCGAGAGGGGGAGATCATCGGCAAACCGTAACTCTCCCGTGAAAGTTAGCCCATTACATCATTAGAAAGACGTAAGACTGCATATATTATACAAAATCAACTTTTATTTTGTTCTTGTTCGTTTGTTGTTTCGTTTCTTCGTTTGTTCTTTTCATTTCGTCGTTGTCATGGCTGGATCGCGAGGTCCCTTCATTATGACGGCTTTATGGTCCGTGAAATGAAGCGTGAAATGAAGTACTGGCTGCAGTGGGTAGTTTGCAAACAAGAAGTCTATGCACGTCCCTCGGATCGTGGTAGATTGCATATGGATACATCCGAGTGCGTATTTGGAAAGCATGTGCTGCACGATCCTGTCATTGGCAATGAGGTCCACGTTGAAGTCCCCAACCAGCACAAACGGATGGTTCTTGTACTTGTCGTAGTCACGTAACGCAGCGTCTATAAACGACTTGACGTCCCCGATAGACAGGTTGGGTGCGAGGTACACGGTCACGGCAGCGACTGGCAGACGGCGACTGCATCGGTGGACCGGTGTTTCGACGCGTGGTGGCGATTCCGGGCCCGAATGTCGGCTCCGCGATGGAGTGCCAAGCATGAAGCTCACCCCGCACCTCCACCAGTGTAACGACGTGGGATCGACGAGGACATGGAGCACGACAAACAAACACTCTTTATAGACCAGAGAAAGAACTGCAATGTCTTCTTCGTCCCTGCGCTGGGCCAAGAACACTCGCGCTGCTTCGTTGCCATCACCACTGGCACATACGCGCGGCATAGGCGGTCACGTACGAGCTAGGAGGGACAAACCCACGGCTGTAGGAGCTTCGCCCCTAAAACTGTCAATCGCCTCTGGCGCATAATCGTATACCGCCGCCCATGGTAAATGGGTATGTGCCACAAGTATCTGGAGGAAAGGGTTTCATGACGTACGCGACCGGATTTTCACGTTATTCATGTCATGACCCGACAGTCATATTCGTTAAATGCTCTTACCCTTATTAAGATAGATTTACCAGCGCAAAAAAGACAGGACATTTAGGAAGGATACACACACATGGCGCTGCGCTATGTGTGTGTACCCTTCCTAAATGTCCTGTCTTTTTGCGCTGGTAAATATATCTTAATCATGAACCAACTCGCCCACGCAGCCGTTTTAGCAAAGCTCTTACCCTTCCCATACCAAGTTTGGCCTGCACCATGTTAAGGAGGCAATCATGAGAGCACCCAGACGTAGGCGGCTAGATAGATAGATAGATAGATAGATAGATAGATAGATAGATAGATAGATAGATAGATAGATAGATAGATAGATAGATAGATAGATAGATAGATAGATAGATAGATAGATAGATAGATAGATAGATAGATAGATAGATAGATAGATAGATAGATAGTATTGAATATTGTTGAATGTGCATTGGAAGAAAGAAGAGAAAAAGATCCCCGCACCTCCCCGAAGGGGATCGTGAGGAAATGCGAATGCGTTTGGGTGCACCCGATGAGTGTGCGATTAATTAATGAAGAAAGACGAGAGTGTACACGTAGAGGCGCAATGCTCGAGTTGCATTGTGTTACACTTCGTCCTAGTGGTATCGTTGCCGCGAGAGATTCGACTTCACCGACTTCCATCGCTATCAAGACTCCAACGCGCGCGCTCCCTGCATGATATATATAGGTCCGAGCGCGGAGAGGAGGAGCGCCCGAGCTCTCTCTCCGCCGAGTGAGCTCCGCGATGCAAGCGCCCTTACCGGGTACACTCCTCCTCTCCCTTACCCTCCGCTGCTCCGCAATGCGAGCGCCATCACACGCCCGCGCCCTCCTCCTCTCCCTTACCCTCCGGCGCTCACCACCTGCTCCGGTTGCTAGGCGCGGCGCAGCTGTTGCTAGGGGCGAGGAGGAGCGCGCTCGGAGAGATCTCTGCGCACGCCGGCCAGGGAGGCAGGACAACCCCGGACTATGAAATGCATTCGCATTTACAAATGTGAGCACGACAGGAGAGCTCGCGCAGGGTGTGCAAAAACGAACGTTTGCCTAGCATGGACGTGTTTTGTTATCTGAGTCATTAGACATTTGTTCGTTTCCATTCTGCCGGCGAAGACACCTTTATTCAACAGATAGATAGATAGATAGATAGATAGATAGATAGATAGATAGATAGATAGATAGATAGATAGATAGATAGATAGATAGATAGATAGATAGATAGATAGATAGATAGATAGATAGATAGATAGATAGATAGATAGATAGATAGAAGCGCTCAAAGTGCCAAAGGTTGGCTAAGAAATGCTACACGTTTATTATGCTGCAATAAATAAACTTGCCAAATATCTCCACATTTAGTTTTGTTAAACTGAAAAGATTACTTTAAAATGTAGTGTTGTTTTCTTAAGTTGCCCGCCAATGTGGTCTTAGGGTTATGGCCTTCGACTGCTGACATGAAGCTCGCGGGATAGAATGCCGGCAACGGCAGCCGCATTCGCGGTGGCGGCGAAAAGGCCTCAGTCCCGTCCACTTAGATTAAGCGTATGTTGAATAACCCCAGGTGGTCGAAATATCCGGATCCGTTCACCACGGTGTCTCTCATAACCATATCACGGATTTGAGGTTAAATCCCCGCCAACGATTATTTTGTCAACGGACCGGAAGCTGGCCGTATATTGATTCGGTGTAAAATAATAAAGTTTAAAACCGTGGCAGGCGGTTTCGCAACTAGTGGACGGGGTCGTTACACCTTGTCATGCACCCCGTTTTCCTTTATACCACGCTTGTACCACAATATACACTGGCAAGGAGAGGGAACACCTCAAGCTGGTGCCATAGGAACTTACTACGCTTATGCGCGAAGTATGGAAACATTTTTTGCAGCAGGAGAGGTGTTAGGCAATTCAATAAAAAGTGAGTTTGATCATGATTTGCAAAGGTGCTTCATAGAAGTTGCCTACACAACTGACACGCTTTAGAAACATATGATGACTGAGCTCTAATTGAAAACATGAGAGCAATTTTGTTCCCTTTGCAGTAGCTAATTATGGTAGACAGAATGATCTTCGGTCAGTAACACGACTGCCAGGTCAGTGCAGATGAAAAAAGCTTCCTTCGGGGACTGCGAGTTTAGTCTTAATGTAAATATATTTGTCTGCGCAAATCTACTCTGTTTCTTGTTTAAAATAAATTGTGGATGTGACCAAAATAACACCTCGGCTCTTGTCTGAACTTTGTGCCCCACATGTCGAAACCTTTTGGCACTGCAGTCTGCTGCTTCCGCTTTTTCTGGGTACTGTTATATGGAGTAAGAAAAGGACGTCATCGTGCCGATTGTTTTGACAACGCGGACCGGCATTTCAACAGCGTCAATTGAATCGTGCGTCAGTGAAATCGGCCTCTCATCTGGCAGCATTACAATGAGACGTACGCCTTCTTCTATTTGTTTTGCGACGTAATGTAAGTGCTACTATAAATGGGAGAAACTATCGCATGGTAACATGCAGAATCGTTCTTTGACTTCCTCCAGACAACTGCCATGAATAGACATACAGTAATTTGCCTGATTTTGATGCTCTGCTATGCTGTGTAAGTGAATTATGCACAATTCTTTGAGGTTCTGGCTATTCCTAGAGCTAAGTAGATAACATACATTTCTGATAGCTAGGCTGAATTTTCTCGAAGTAGTGCATACCATGTGTTTTGTTTGCGTGTTTGTTTGTTTGATGGTTTGTTGGGTTTAACGTCCCAAATCTGCTAAGGCTATGAGCGATGCCATAATGGAAGGCCGTACGTGATTTCGACCACCTAATTTTAGCTCCAGTGAATACTGACGGTAAAATGTTACTGTATTCCTCGATCTGCCAAGCATTTTTGACTACTCCCAGGACTGGTACTAAAAATACCAAAAAGGCATTCCGTCGATTACTAAACGAAGCCGGCATGTCCTCACACCCCTACCTTGAACGCGCAGTAACCCTCCCGAGAGATGTCCGAGAAGCCTACATGGTAACCCCATTCCCGCGAAACGTCCACCCACACCACAATAAAGGCAGACGCCTGGCCCGCGCTCGCGCTATCCTCGACCGTACCGCCGCGAATCGCGGCTCTACCGTATTCGTCGATGCGGCGCAATACGGCAACTTCTCCACCTTTGCACTCGCAGTAGTAGATGGCGATGGAGCCCTACGCTCAGCCGCCTCGGTTAGGCTAGCAACGAGCGCCATAGCCGAGCAGGTCGCCATAGCTTTAGCGATGACCAACCCCTCGCACACTAGCGTCTTCACTGACTCTCGCGCCACCATTCGGGCTTACGAAACCGGCAACATCGCGCGTGAAGCAACCCACATCTTACAAACACGAAAGCACACGTGTTCGCACTGCCTCTCTTGGTTCCCTGCCCACATGGGCAAAGACGTCCATTCCCAACAACCCAACCTCAACGAAACGGCTCATGACCGAGCGCGGGAGCTCACCCGCCGCGACAATCAATCAGCTACCGAAGAGCTGGGCCCAGACATACAGTTTAACGACCCCTTACTAACCTTCCACGAAATCACCTCTCACTACCGCAACAACAGATGCCAATACCCATTACCACACACAAAGCTCGAACGTGCGCAAGCGGTAGCCTTTCGCATGCTACAAACAAGATCGTACCTATCACGCGGCCGACTGAGCCATTACAACACAGAAATCACTCCCCAATGCCCAGATTGCAGAGAACTGTATTGTTCACTCTCGCACATGCTATGGCAATGTCCCGCGTTACCTCAGGGACCTCTCACCAGTGAGTCCGACTGGGAAGAGGCACTCAGGAGCTCCGAGCTCCACCCACAACTCAAGGCAGTCCAGAGGGCCCAAGAACTGGCGGAACGCCATCACGTTCCCGCCCCGACTCGGGCGTCGCCTACGGTAGCGGCTGCTAGGGTGTCCCGCCTGGATCCCCCGGCGGCCTAAACTCCTCAGGACCGATGAATAAAGTTCTTGACTGACTGACTGAGTAAACTTGATTGAAAAAAAAATCGCGACTTCCATGCAACGCCAAAACAATGAATGATATTGCAGCGAATCCCAATGTTATGTGAAGTAAGGCTAGCGACTAAGTCTTTTGGATCCAATATATCGTAGCTCCACGAAACGCTGGTCTAAACGATCACAGACGCTGCAGGGAGTGAAGCGGATTTCTTGCTGCCTGTCGTATCAATGTTAAGTAAGCGAAAGCAGCACAGCGCGTATACGAGCCCTCTACTGATGTCTGTCGAGATTGCGCGCGCGCTAGCTCTCTTGACCGCGCCCTCATGATCTAAATTCTTGGTTCCCGCTCGTTGCGAGAATGTGCACTTCCAGAGTCTATGCAGATTTTCAGCTAATTCATTACTGCTACATGTTGCAAATTCAAATTTTAAATCATTAGAATACAGTTCAAATTAGAATACAATTTAGGGTAAGGCGGGGCAAAACGCGACAAAAATTTTAAACTAAGGAATATCTTTTTTATTTCACTCGTTACTATAAAATGTCAACACAGGTACTTTCTGTTGGGTACAAGGTATGTGCTACATAAATATGTCCATGCTGCGACGGTTCAAAATATTATTTAAAAAATAAACAAAAAATGTACGTCTCATTTTGCCCCAACCTGCGGGGCAAAACGAGACGCTGCGTGAGGCAAAACGAGACAGCGTGAAAACATTTTATCCTTTCAGTTCTTGCAGTAGAAGCACTTCAAATTCACTCCGCGGGCAGCCACGCAGTCTTCATGCGCCCAGTCTTTCCACTCCACGCATTGAATCCACACAGAACCCGGCGCTGTGCTGCTCCGAAACTCGTGAAAAGCAATCAGTGCTTTTTTTAGATGCGAAGTATCTTATGGCGGAGTTCAATCCGGTGGTGGTGGTGTGCGGCGTGACCACCCTTACTGCGCATGCGCATACCCTCTCCACTCACCTTCTCCCCTCCCCTCTCCACTTCACCTCTCCACTTTCTCCTCTCCACTTTCCACCTCCCCTCCCACTCTCCACTTTCCCTCTCCCCTCCCCTTCTCCACTTCCCCTCTCCCCTCCCCTTCTCCACTCTTCCTCTGAAACGCGGGCTAGACATGCCGAAATTCTCTCCTGCACAACGCCGCGATGAGCACCAGCGCATGCGCGACCCTTCCCCCTCTCTCTCCTCTCCTACGCTGCCCCCTCTCGCACGCCTGCCGACCGCGTTCCCCGCTCGCCCTGTGAGAATTAACGGCCAGGCTAGAGGGAAGACAAGACGCGCGTAGCGCTCCTCTTCGCGTTCAACGACGCGAGGTCTTTTTTTTTTTATTGGCGCCAGTATGCCCTACGGCATAAGTTAAATAAAAAGAAAGAGTTCAGTTTCGCTGATAAAGGCCAGGAGCGGTCGATGCAAAGGCCCATGCGTCCAGCGCGTTAAGTCGGGTGGTCGACCGGGGCGGTAGTCAAGGCCGCGTAGGTGGCGGGTGCGAGCCTTGTGAAGGCCCGGGCAGGTCCCAAGTAGGTGATCGATCGTTGCCTCTGTGGCTGGAGCAACGCAGAAGGGGCATGTCGTTGGGGGAGGCTGTGCACCGGATGTCCATGCAGCCCGGATGGCAGGAGTCAACGCGGCGCCCACACGAATCCTTCTGAGCGCAACGTCCTCTCGGCGAGTTAAGCCGCCGGGAAGGTCCGATCCACGCGGAGGAATGAGTGCACGCGTGGAGCGCCGGAGGGTTTCTTTGTGCAGGAGCAAGCTGTCCTTTGGGGACAAACGAAGTAGAGGCAGCGGGTGTTGAACTTCCGCTGGATGGCAAGCGGCATCTGCGGCCATTTGAGCCAGTGTAGACCGACGGGTCCACAATGCGCGGACAGGGCAGGCGCACGAGTGAATTAGTCGGTGCACATCGGAAGCTATATCGAGGGAGCTGGTCACTTTTCGCAACTCTCGAACTGCCTGCGTGGAGTCCGTATAGACAAGCAGCCTATTGAGTGACAAGCAATCCACCTTGGGTATCATGAATGTTAAGCCGTCCCGTATAGCTGCGAGCTCCGCCAACACTGATGGGAATGGTGCCTCTGTAACATAGGAGCATGTATGTTGCGTTTCAGGTAGCGTGGGGCATACGAGGCTGGTGTGCAAAACGCAGCTATCGATAGCTGCATCTACGTATACCGCTAGTGAGTCGTCGATGGTAGTGACGACGGCTTCCTGTTCCACTTGTCGGTTGGATTGTCGCAGGCGAGTCAGTGGTCGGTTGTCGCTGGCCTGTGCCTTGAGCCATGGTGGAATTTCTGGCAAGGGTGCGGCAGGCTGTGGCAACGTTGAATTATAGTAGTGAGCTAGAGCCGCCGCCGCAGGAACAGCTTGACTTTTTAGGTGACGAGCCATTCGACGCTGGTGTACGATTTCGTCGATGGTATTGAGCTGCGCTTCCGCCTGGAGGGTCGCGATAGGTGTTATCCGAGGAAGGCATGTGATCGCCCTCATGGCATCTCGGTTGGCGGTTTCGAGCAAGTCCCAATCTCTCAATGTGAGGCGTTGAAACTGAGCTTGATAAACAAGCCGAGGTTGCAGGATCGACCGCACTAAAACACGGGCCATTCAAGAGCAAGCACCTCCGGTTTTTTGAGAAATACGTCGGATGAGATGGAGGGTATTAGCACTCTTTCGACGAGCAGAGCGAACCCATGCACTCGCGGAGCCAGATGCGTCCAGTTCGACTCCGAGCACACGGATAGTGGATACAGTGCTGAGGGCTTGGCCATTTAGGCTCAAACAAATAGGCGTCTGCAGAAGGCGACGGCGACCTCGTCTGTTGGTGATAGACATGAACGCCGTCTTCGTGGCCGACAGTGTGAGTCCTATGCCCGCACACCAGTCTGAGGCCTTGTCCAGAGCACTCTGGAGTGCATGCTGCTGGCGTTGCAGGTCTGGATGTAGTGTCCACACAGTCAAATCGTCCGCATACAGGAGGAAGAAGGCATCTGGAATACTTGCTAGTTGCCACGCGAGGGGCAATAGGGCAATATTAAAGAGTATCGGAGCCAGCACCGAGCCCTGCGGCACACCCCTTTTCGTGACAAAGTGGCCGGTTCTTTCCTTGCCGACTCGGATGCAGAAGGTACGGTGTGCCAGAAAAGACACCATGGAGTCGCACACACGAGGCGGAAGTTGAAGCCATTGCATTACGCGAATGATGGCAGAGTGGCTGACGTTGTCGTAGGCCTTATGAACGTCCATTGCGAGAAGGATTCGAATGCTGCTTGTTCTCCCTCCCACGAGCACCATTGACGTCATATGATCCAGGCCATCTTCCGTGCCGAAATGCGGTCGAAAACCAATCTGGGCCGGATGGTACCAGGCGTGCTTTTCCAGCCACCAGGAGATACGCGACGCCAACATGCGTTCAAGAAGCTTGCACAACGTACACGTAAGAGCGATCGGCCGAAGATTAGAGAGGTTGCCCGGGTGCTTTCCTGGCTTTGGTATCGGCACCACCTCGGCATGCTTCCATGATTCAGGCAGCTCTCCACTCGTCCAAATTACGTTAAGCGTGTCCAGCAGCCACTGTAGGGCAGCGCCATGTTTTTGAACACTTCATAAGAGATCCCATCTGGTCCAGGCGCCTTGCGTACTTTTGCTTGGTCAATTGCTGCCTGCAGCTCCGCCATCGTGTACGGCGCTTGCATGCCTTCGATGTCTGACTGGCTTGGAGTCACACCAACATCCGGAGGCAGGTTATACGTACAGTCGAATCTTGGTGGTGCCTGGTCGTACGCTGGGAAGAAAGCCTTAGCTACTTCTGGAGCGAACTGTCTTGGCGTGCATCTAGAAGATAGACACGCACTGGCCGCTGGGTCCGGCATGCGAGCGCCTAATTCCATCCTCCGGAACGTTCGCCAGATCGATGCGGATGAAGACGATGGGCCGAGAGACGCACACCAGTCCATCCACCGTTCCCGGGAGAGTCGCTTTTCGCAGCGACGCGCTGCTGCGGTGAGTCTGTTGAGGTTATCACGAAGCTCAGCGGCGGCCGGATCTTGGTTTAAGGCTAGTTCTGCCCGACGGCGTGCTGCCCACAGACGCAACAGATGTAAATTCGGAGGTGTTCTGTTCTCCTCCACCCAGCTGGACTGCGTGGCGGCTTGTACAGCTGTGCTTAACACCTGCAACGGGTCAGACGATGGAGCTGCAATCAAGGCATCGAGTTCCTTGCGGAATAAGTCCCAGTCGGTTATGTAGCATCGGCGGCGGAGGCGGCGCTGGCTATTCGCTGCCAAACCAATTATCAGCGGGTGGTGATCACTCCCCCAACAGTCTGGTTCTCGGTCCCAGGAAACGGCACACATGCCCAACCACCACGAGAGATCGGGCGCATACGGTGGAGCACTGGAATGATCCCACCGACGTGTAGAAGTGGCCGGGGCATTCAAAAGGACAAAGTGCGCGTCTGTAAATGTGTCTAGCACGATGCTGCCTCTCGCACTGGAAGTAGGGTAGCCCCATGACTGATGAGGTGCATTGAAGTCTCCCCGACTAGCACTGGGCACCCCAGGATGAGTTCGACGCAGATGAGCGAGCCATTCGATACGCAACCGAGGAGCGCTGCCACTATACGGACGCACGTAAACTGAAACCACAATCACGTCAGTGCGCGGGAGTCTAACGAGCACTGCCACCACTTCTTGCCCCTCGTTACACCACGACAGCAGGGGAACTTGCGTCTGAGGATATGAAGTCGCGACATACACTGCAGCCTTGCCTGGAGGTCCCAATGCATTGGTGCAGCGTCGATCAGGGATGGTTGGAGAAAGCATACCCAGTGAATCCGGGAACGCGCGGAAGCGAGTTCGTTTCCTGTAGGAGCAGGCACCAAGCGGGGAGCTTCCCCAGTGCAAGGCGATGGCGAATCTCTCCCACTTTATTGGCAAGTCCTCGGCAGTTCCACTGCAGAACACAGTGGTGCCGCTTTCCTTTCGAAGGAGCAGTGATGGTAGCGGTGGGAGGTTGGCCAGCAACACATTTGACAGCTCTTGTAGTTGCCGGGCCACAAAGTGGAGGAGCTCCGCCGGGGTCAGCTTGGCTTGTGGTGACGCGCTTGTGCAGGGTGATTCAGGTACAGACGCAGCACACAGCGCGTCTTTTTCACGTGTCGTAGTTGGGCCAGCGGGTCGAGCGAGAATGACGCGGCGTTGGGTGAGGCGCTTGACTTCTATTTGGAGCTGCGCTATCTGCTGGTCAAGCTTCACCAGATCGTCCGCCGTCGTATCAGTCAATTCCGGCGTGCTCGTAGCCTGCTGAGCACGTTTTTTGCCTCGCTTGAGGACAGTGCTATACGCGGGGCCACCGAAGTAAGTATTGTCAGGTTGTTGTGTGTCCTCTTCGGAAGGGGACAACAGTTCAAACCGATTGCTCGTCGGAATGTCAGCATCCCTTTCTTCTGTGTCGCTGAACGCTCGCGGCGCCTGCGTTGGCGGCGAGCTTTGATAGCCTTCTGTTTAAATGGACAGTCTTTGGACGTTATATCATGATCGTCCGTTTGACAGAGCCCGCATTTGTACGTTGGCGTCTCCGTTGACTCCATGGAGGCGTCTATGGATTGTGGACAAGAAGCTCGCATGTGACCGGTACGAAAACACCGGTAGCAGTGTACCACACCGGGCTTGTACACATGAACGCAGGATGCATCCATAGTACGTATGCGGCTCGGCGGCATCCGAGGACCTTGGAGAGTGACCAGGCACGTGCGTCCGCGGCCCATATAACGAGCTGTGACAACCTTGTGTGTGGAGCAGGTCAAAGCATAGACAAGGCTCTCCCGTGATCTCCTGGGTCTACACAGAGACCACATACCGAC
>NC_051184.2:57428281-57464220 GCF_013339695.2 Rhipicephalus sanguineus
TAATTTTTGAAGAAATTAAAGTGTGCGAAAAGATAACTTTCATTTGGAATTTGGACCCGTGTCTCGAGCAAGGCTGCGGCCATTCCTTTTGTGACGACGCTTGCGAACGTCTCCAGGAAAGCGCTGCGAAAGACGTCCCAGGTTCGAAGAGTGGACTCCCGATTCTCGAACCAGGTCTTTGCTGCGCCTTCAAGGCAAAAGTAGAGGTCGCGCAACTTGTCCTCGAGTCCCATTTGTTGAATGTTGAGACCGTTTCGAACGTCTCGAGCCAGGTTTCGGGGTAATCGCTTGGCGATGCATGGAAGATTGGCGGCTCTCTGGGTGGCTGCAGCACGACAGCTGCAGGGGACGCCACGGCTGTCATCGTGCCTGTTGTCTTCGTCGCCGTGGCTCATGGCTTGTCCGGTAGGAGACCGTATTCGGTTTGCAATCTCTATAGGCTGCGGCTAGCTCGCTGTTGCACGAGATCTTCGACGTCTTGTTCACGCTGTGAGCTTGGTTCCAGGCTCTTCGTAGGTGTCCGGAACATCACGGGAGCAGCACCTTCACCAGATGTCACGTGGTTGTGACGTCGACGAAAGCAGCAGTGAGCACGGCCGACATGAAACTATTCATTTGGCCGAACTTGTGGCCGGGAAACTGAAAGTCAAACTACAGCAATACACTGATAGCGGAAAAGAGAGCGTCGACCATCGATGAACTGACAAGCGGTGAAGCGCGCCGGCATTTATACATGTGCCATCGAATATTCCAGCGTTATCGCTGGTTGTCGCACAAGCTCCAGAATAAGCCCGAGTGTTCGCGTCTTCCGTGCAATCTTACCAAAATGATCTACAATAATCGCGAAGCTTCTCGAACAATGAGGCGCGGTTTGCGCTGAGCGTTGCTGACAGTCTTTTTGGGCGAAAATCGAATACAGCAAAAGTGGCAACAAGAAACGCATGTGACAATATATCACGAACAACCAGTGCGCAGTTATAGAGTACTACGCACTTGGGCCGTCCTCCTTGTTACAGCTGGAACACGCGATCAGTCTATTTGTTTGATCTGCGGCGGACCGCTCACGCAGATGTCCATCCCTTGCTTCTTTTGACACAAACTATGAAACACGCCATAGTGAAGGCTGTAGATAAGCTGCTGTTAAAAAGGAGCCGAGGAAAGCAGCACAGCTTCGCATACGCCACACAGAAACATCGTGGTTTTATTATCTGACGCCGATTTATAATCGCAGTGGGAAGCACAATAGAAATGTATTCTAGTGCAAGCTTATCATGGAAGCTTAAAGGTCACACCTCCTCGGTATCGACCACTTTTTTGAACGGCTACCTCAGATCGGAACCACACGTAGGCAGAAAAAGAATTGGGGTTTGCGAAGCGGTGCGCCATCCTGGTGACTTCTTAAGCTCGCAAAACTCTGACATTGTGTACTCGTCAGCTTGCGGTAGCACAGCGAGGTCCCCTGCCCATTTGGCTGTAGGTACTGAAAAAAACGACTGCAGTTTGTTGACGCGGAAGCGCCGTCAACGACTCCTGCTCAACCTATGCGTAGCCTTTGCTTATGGAGCCGCCAGCAGACGATGCGGCGACTACGCCCAGCGAAAAATGGCGGAAGCGCACAGTGTTGCCGGATCACCAAGCATAATGAATGCCAACTATTCATATTTATTGATCCGTCGCTTTTACTCAATTTAATGGGCCTTCAGTAATTTATTGGAAGGGCTGTTATTGTCAAGGTTCGCCGTGTATCGTAGATAACAAAATACCATCATCATGAGCCGACACGTGCTCAATCACCACCGAAGCACTCCGTAGAGATGCTCAAGAAGGCATATTGAAATGCGCCCAGCAGGCTTTGTGGAAGCTGCACAATTTCTTGTGCGTGTGACCCACTGCTCCACGCATGCCCGGCAATGATCCCGGGAGCGGCACGACGCTGCAAACTCATTTTTCGCGTCGTTATCTCCGGGGACGTGATTAGCTACAACATATTTACATATAGAGCTTCGCTGTAAACGTGCAATCTTGCAAAAAGTGTGCGGCACGTCGCCTGCGAATCGCTGCTGCAAACACGAATGGAAAGTCCAATGGAAACCCGAACGGAAAGATCACCTTTGACCAAGAAACTATTTCCTGCAATGACGTCCCCATGTGACGTCTAGCTGTAACGGCTTCAAAACTTCACGATAACGTCACAAATTCTCGCAATATTTAACGACATGATGATGCCATTTATGGCGCCCTCTTACAGTGAGGTCACGGCCCTCCACATGTTTCGCGTTAGTGAAGCTGAAACGCCCTTCCGTACATGCTTCGCCTCTTCCCACTCTCCCCAAATGTTGGCGTTCTCCTCGTCATGCTTTTGGCTATTCATTGTTACATTTTCTGAGCTGGACACCCTGAGTTCAAGTCTCGCCTAAGCAACTGTTTTGCTCATTTTTTTTTCGTTCTTTTCCTTGCGGCATGAATGAGGTGTCAACCAAGAAGCGAAGCCTGACTGGTTATTGAGAAGGCTATGCAAACGGGGCCCGATTACGCTGCTCGTGGTCTACTCAAGGAGGCGAGGATCAAGAGTCCGCCAGTTTTTACGCAACATATAAGAGCAGTTTTCACTTGCCTATGCACCCACTCACGCGCATGCACTCGGCGGCGAAGAGTAAACGTACGCGGAACTTATCCCTTCAAATGACATGATGGCGGCGTTTCGTGGTGCACCAGTGCACCCGGCGCATGCGCAAGGGTAGAACGAGACATGCTTCGCGTCATCTGCTACAGCCCTGTAGAGCGCCACTCCTACTAACCACCATGCCCGTCGTGCCGCTCTTGCTCTGCTACATTAGAGCCGACACCTCCCCTAGAAAGATGGATGCCGCGTTCGTTAAGTACATCCTGCCCTTCTTTTTCCCTTTTTCCTCGTTTTTAATGTAGGTGGCAGCTAGCGATCTTTGCGATGGCCGCTTGCAACACACGTGCGTGAATGTGCACACCTGCACCGCTGACGCCACACCATCCCACGCCCCATTGATGCCAAAAGGGGAGAACATGGTACCATTTTTCGACAAGCGACCAGGACTCAAGGCTGGGCGCCTAGAATGGGATAGCGAGCGACGCCACAGACATCTTTCTAGTGAAGGCGTTGGTATAGACGAGAAAACCTGGGCCAAGGGGCGCTGCTGCGCCTTTCTGAAAAGCGCCCCCCTTTTTCGGGAATCTCGTTATGTGGTCGCGCACGGTGCTCCGCCGGCGGTTTGATTACATTGCGGCTGCGTGCATTCTGTCTCACTGGAGGCACGTGCGTGCTTTCTCTCTCTTCCTCTATCATTTTCTGCTCGCGCTACGCGTGCGCTCTCCAAGGCGCTCGTGCTCGCGTTCTGCTCTCGCGCTTTGCTGAGCAGCAGTGCGCGTGCTCTTGCTTGCAGTGCTCATGCGAGCGAATTTGTGCGCTAACCCGCACTGCGCTTGCTCTCGCGCTATATTTAAAAGCAGGTGGTGGTCTCGCGGTGTCGGTCATTCTGCCCAAAGACAAACCCATTGGTGATTAGACTCAATTTCAATGATATTCCCGAAAAGATCAGGTGTGAGGAAGAAGATCGGCAAGCACGAAGGCCCATCGCCATCGTTTGGCATACACCGACAATTCGCACTCTCGCTACGCCCTGCGTGCTGCTGCTTCGATCGTCGCTCTCGTAGAATCCTCAATAAACCCCTCGTAAGAAGTGGTGGAGCTGTGGGGTAAGCAAATCTGGATCTACGCAGCGGGGAAATCAAGCCCGCCTGTACAACGACGGAAGGGGGACCAATGCAAAAACAACAACCCGGTGCCACGGTGACTACAGTGCTCTGCCCTGGCCCGTTCCCTCAACGCGACCCACCAGTCTTCAGCGCTGCAGAAGAGCAAGATGTGGAAGACTGGCTCGCTGAATACGAACGAGTGAGCGTGATAAACCACTGGGACGACGCTGGAAAGCCTGACTACCTGTCATTTTACTTGAGCGGTGTCGCCAGCGTGTGGCATCGAAACCACCAACGGGACCTCCCGACATGGGCTGACTTCAAAACTCACGTGACGGAGGTATTCGGGCACCCTGCCATTCGCAAGCTTCGAGCTGAGCAACGTTTGCGTGTTCGTGCGCAGCAGAGCGGTGAGAATTTCACAAGCTACGAAGAAGACGTTCTTGGCCTATGTAATCGCGTTGATGTAGGAATGACCGATGCCGAGAAGATTAGGCGTATCTTGAAAGGAATCGAAGACGATGCCTTTAGGATGCTGTTGGCGAGGAACCCATCATCGGTCTCTGTTCAATTCTTGCACCTCTGGGCAAAAGTTCTGACAACAGTTCAATTCTGGCACTCCTGTGATATACATGTCAAACACAACGGCCGCACCAGCCACCCTGCGCCAAGAGCCGAACTGCCAACTTCTTCAATTTTCGACATCATGATATATTTCCTTGCCCATGACCTCAGCTTCAACTATCCAATCTTTAGCATTTGTGTTGCAACGCCAACTTCCAGGATGTCGAATTTATCATCACTGTCACCTTGGCTGACCTCGGCAATATTGGACGTCCCTCGAGAACACAACCAAAATGATTGGCATACGTTGCATTTATTTCGTTCCGCGGGATACTGCCTCGGTCTGTGCCGCCGTTCGCACTTTGTGCAGCGGTGCTGCTTGTTGCCATCTTGAACATTTCCGCTTTTCGGTGCTGGTGTACGCCCCGAAATTGCATCAATATGGCTTTCCGTCACCCTCCAAACTTCGCTTCCCTGCGCCACAGATAAGGCAACCCTGCAGAATTCTCCTGCCTTCCCTAACGTCAACGGTGCTTCTTCACGAAGCATTTTTCGCGCGAATTTTTACTTATTCGTGCCGAACACTAATTGATCCCATATCATTGAATCACGTAGTTCACGAAAACTGCACCAACGCCTGTGGTGCTTTTCCTTCGCGAGTTAGTCTTTTGCGTGGATATCGATAGAATAACCATGCTATAGAAAACGCGCATACGGGAGAGGCATTTGCCCTCAAGCGGGCGCATTTAGTCTGACGGTGATGATTAAATTGAAGAAATAACCATTTTGTTTATTTTTCTTGACTTCATTTTGCCATCGCGAGGTGTCGTCATGTCACACAGACGTCATCCAGAAGCGTTCAATAACTGGAACGGCTGAGGCTCGGTGCTGTCTTCAAAGCTCCTAGCGTGGACTACCAACGATACTGTCTAGAAATGGAACACAGCCTAAAAGTCGGCTGTGCGGTGGCATTCCTACTGCGTGTAGAGTAAATAAAGGCGCTGGAGGTGGTAAACTCATTAAGGTGCAGTCCATCAATGTCATAAGTGGCCATAGCACTGCATATAGATGACATGTACATCTGGCACTAGGTGGTGGTGGCAGTAAGAGTGGACGACATCACATTGTGGCATTCGATGAAGGTCAGAAGATTTAAAAAATCCTCGGTGGTTACGATACTCCCTAATGCGACTTCTGAGCGCAACTTCGTGCTGGGGCAAGGTCAACTCTGTATGAAGCTTTGGCTTTACGCAAGGTATCGACTGCGCCATAAATCATAATCTTTTGTAAAGTAGCATAGCGCCCTCTGCGCCATTATTCGTCTTTCTGCGGAAAAGCGACGTACCCGGTACACATCTTTGAGGTATCATGTGCACTTTGTTAATGCTGCATGTGCGCTGATGACGATGAATAATTATGGCTCATCACTTTGCAGTAGGTGGGAAGCAATAAACTACAAATTCGTTGTGCAATTAGCATCGTGTGATGACTGGTTGTTATTTTACTCTTCTGCAAAGCTATATTTCATAGGTAAATGCGATTCCTTACCCGCCTGACACATGTATATGGTCTTTTTGCAAATGAGCGTGGCTGTGTGGTTGAATAATCCACTGCCACGCGAGGGCCCGGGTTAAAATCCCGGGACTTCGATCCTGCGTATTTTGTTCCCCATAAAGCTTTTCATGTCTATCCGCTGCACGACCGAGACGACGGCAACGCCGCTCAACGCAGAGACGGATGCCTAAGACGTGTGCTCAAAAATACTGATAGGTGGTCATGCAACAGCAAGCAGGGTAACTAAATACTCAATGTTCATCATGCATTCATGTCTAAGATGACTCAGACGCGAAAGCGGCGTTGCTCAAGACTGTTAGCCCCCAGCATTCAATGTGGAAACAGGTGATCGTATACTGCCCCACATTATTCAACGAAGTAATTCTCTTCTGAGTGTCAACGAACTGCGTGGCAACAATTGACAAGGGCACGCTATGATTACACGGAGAGGCTTTACAACACTACGTTTTATGTACAACTGCTTTCTTGCTGCCAAGCTATATCTTTGCTAATAATAATTGCTGAAGTTTCACGTTCCAAAACCACGATATGAGTGTTTGGAACGCCGTAGTGGAGGGCTCAGAAAATTTTGAGAATCTGGTGTTCGTTAACATGTATCTAAACCAAAGTACAAAAGCTTCTACCAATTCACCTCCAGCGAAATGCTGCCACCGCGACCGAGATTTCATCCCGCGACCTTCGGGTCGGCAGTACAGCACCACTATCTAAAGACAACTGCGGCGGGTAAGCAATTTTC
The DNA here is from genome assembly GCF_013339695.2 of Rhipicephalus sanguineus. NCBI lineage: Eukaryota > Metazoa > Arthropoda > Arachnida > Ixodida > Ixodidae > Rhipicephalus > Rhipicephalus sanguineus. The sequence goes on from NC_051184.2 coordinate 57,434,886, forward strand.
TTCTTGACGTACTGATATTAGACAGATTTAGTTGGGCGTCCGCAGCAACGTACGGACGCTCAACTAAATCTGTCCATTATTACTGCACTCTAAATGCGCGGTGTCTACCATTTCTGCATAATCATTTCTCACCTAAGAAGAGCAATTGTGAAACCTTCCAAGCAACTCCCAGGCGTGGTAAGGTTCACAAAAAATTTGCTTCCCTATACGGAACAGTGTTCTTTGTAATGGGAGCAAATGGTATTGGCCTATTGACCATGTACCTGCCTTATATACTTTTTTCTGATTAATAAAGCTTCCGCTGTGAGTGTAAGCGCTGTCCTGTCTGCTTCTTCTGGTCTGTGTTTTTCGGTGCGCTTCAACCAAATTTTTCAAACATGAACGTTAACCAATTGGCCCAACTTGCGATCTTGCTGCTAAGAAAACAAACTCGCGTATACTAATCGCTGTGATTTCGCACAAGAGTACAGATTTCGTGCAGACATATGTGATTCCCAATCGTTCGTCTGTGCTGACCGTAACTTCTATACCGGAATTGATGAAGCGAACTGTCCCACCGTGACGGGCAATCGGCATCTAATTTTGGAGATGGCATCCGGCAGCTTGATTCTCTCCTCACCTTTAATGAGATTTGCAAACATTATCAATTGGCCAGGCGTAGCTTACCGCTCCCGCACCCGCAGCTCTCGAGGACCCAGTCAGTCACTTTAAGGATGCTGCAAGCGGGTACTTACCCGTCGCCTTTAGTGTACAGCAAATTTATTGACAGCATAAAGCCGCACTGCCCTCATTGCGACGAGACACGATGCACGTTAACCCACATGCTCTGGCAATGCATGGCGTTGCGCGATTGCGAGAATCTCAGCACAGAGGACGCCTGGAGGACGGCAATCACCAGCTCGGACCGGAAGGTCCAAATGCGGGCTGTCCACAGGGCCCGCAATTTGGCGGAGGGGCTCGCTCTTCCTGTCCCCACGTGAGTGCGGCCGGCAGCCGACCCTCCATCTTGAGGGGAATCGGCTCCTCAGGACAATTTATAAATAAAGTTAATTGACTGACTGATTAAGCGTTCTTCTAGCAAGAGAAATGAAATCTGCCAGTAACAATGCATGCCGCTTGATTGTTTATTGAACAAACGTTTCGTTACAGGGGTACACACTGTGAATCTCTGCCATTCGATATGAAGTGGCCTAGACAATAGCAGCCTTTTGGGCAGTCTCTATCGGTGTAGCACCTCTGAAAGAGACGTTCGAGAATACATTCCCAACCATCCTTTAACCAGAAAACCCAAAATATCACTATCCAATTGTTTTATCTGCATAACGGCAATTTGAAAGGCGAAAGCTGCACGGTGGCTGAGCAGTTGCACTTATGTGACACTATTCATAGTGGCTCATTTCGACAAGTTATTTCCGTTATGGTACCATAGCTTTAATATTTTTAAAGCATGTTCTTAGGCACTAACTAATAAGGGAGATATTAAGGGCACGTTTTCTTTGTTAGACACGTGAATAATTACAACCAGCAAGCATTGAACCAAGGAAAGTATAGCCCCTTCAGTCACGAATTATGATGCACTGTCTGCAAATGCGTCAGATTCGCATGGCCTAATTCGAAGGCACTCAATAATATTTTCTGATAAAGCAAATGAAGGAAGGTGTTCTTTAGTGTGAGTTTCGGTAATTATTGCAAATTTGCGTTAACTAAGTATCTTATTATTCTGCCATAAGTCAGATTCAATAATTGCATAAAAACAACCAACTATTCGGCCCGAAATGCATGCACAGCTTGTTTTTTGTTTGCATTCGTATCGAGCAGAGAAAGAAAATCCTCTTTACGTTGGGGGTGGAATGCGGCACTTCGAACGATCGTCTAACATGGTGGTGTCTCCAGCAAAGTGATCCTCTGCAGCAATACACCGCAGCATGAAATTAAATAACGGCTACTTGCACATTACGCATATCTAATAACACATTAATAATGTGTTCCGCTGAAAAACGGTTCTAAGCTGCGCTGAATATATCTGGCTTAAAGATTGTTTTTTTGTTCTGTAATAACAGATTACGCATATCTGGCATTGTGGCGGCGTACCTATGCTTCATCTTCAAGCTGGGCACAGCACTGCGGAAGCTGCGGGGCTGTTCAGCCAATAAAATGAGCGAACATCTCTCACGATTTATTCATCTGCGCCGTGTCGTCTCCTCGGCATCACCATAGCGCCGGCGCTAGCGCCTGGCGTTGGTCTGCGCTGATTGTCTGCGTTGGTCCGCGCTGCGGTGATTAGAGCGAGAACGCCGCTACAACTACCGCTCTTAGCGTCGGGCATCAGCGTTATCGCAGGAAAAATACCATGGTGGCACCTGTCAAAACTGGTATATTGCGTATCGAAATAATGAAGTCGCTGTCATGGCTTCTTTGGCGCGTAATTTTATAACTGACGCTTCTGTTTGCGTTATATGTCTGCCCGGCCGCTTCAACAGGACAAAAAGAATAATATTATTATTAAAAGAACTCTACAAGATGGAGTAAAGTTGGAAGGCGGGTTTGTTCATATGGCATTCTTGAATGACTATGGCAGCACAAGGTTGGAAGTTGGAAGCGTAGCGCTGTGTGTGTGTGTGTGTCCGTGTTCTACTTGCGCCCCGTTACCTTGTGTTACCATAGTTAGTCAAGGATGTACTTGGTCACCTGGTTAACGCCGCTGGCATCCAGCCTGATCCCGACACAATTCCGCGTAGTGACAGAGTTTCCCGTACCCTGTTCAGCTAAAGACGTCCGCAGCTTCCTTGTGTTCTGTTCGTATTTCCGCCGCTTCATCCGGTATTTTGCCGATACCGCGCGTCCTCTCACAGAGCTACTCAAGACGTCACCTTTAGTTGGGGTTGGCCTCAAGCTGCTGCGTTCTCGACGCTCATCACAGCCCTCACGACAACTCCAGTATAGCCCACTTTGATCGAAATCCTTTTGTGCTGTTCCCTTGTATTGGCGCCTTGCGCGATTGTACGCTCCTGCCCCGCAGGATTACATGCGCCGAGCACACTCACCACAGTACATGCATTCGTACAGGGCTTTTAAATGCGAAGCATTTCATAGCGAACCTATGGTACTTTGGGCGTTTTTGTCTATGTATATGTCTATGTCTATGTATATGTTTTTGTCTAGCCGCCTACGTCTGCGTGCTTTTATGATCGCCTCCTTAACATGGTGTAGACCAAAATTGGCATGGGAGGGTAAAATGATTTGATGAATATGACTGTCCGGTCATGACATGAGAAACGCGAAAATCCTTTCGCGTACGTCGTCAAACCCTTTCCCCCAGACACGTGCAGCTCATACCCGTTTACCATAGGCCGTGGTGTACGGGCATGCGCCAAAGGTGGCTGTCACTTTATATCTACCCAGGAACGGCAAGAACAGACATTGGTCATATAAATGCGAGAGAGTAAAGAAAAATCGACAAAGACCGCATTGAGCCGACGAATGGAAATAATAAGAATTAGGATCCCAACAGAAATCGAACCCAAGCATTCTGCGTGGCAATCAGGTATTCTATCACAGAGCCACGCCAGGTCTGTAAACTGGTTTTGAACAACCACCTATGCAAGCCTAATGTCGGTGCAACGCCAACAGTGGTTGTGGTGCTCGCTATCTAGTTCGGGGTTCAATTGTTGACTCCACATTTACAGCAGAGTTATAAACATCACATTTGTGTTTTTATGATTCAGGAAGCTATATTGAAGTATTGCTCGACCCCGGAGGAATACGTGAACGAAAGACACGTGTGATATTCACATGACTGCACCATGAACAGCACTTAGTTTCGATTATACTGACGTATCTACTGTAACGTGAGGGCTGACGTTACGTTCGTCCATAGGTTTCCTTTTTAAACGGCAGTATTGTTCACGGGCCTGGTAAGCCCACAATGTGCACACAGCTACTACGCTCACAAAAACACGTCGATCCAACTCGAAACGCTTGGCTCACAGCCATAAAATACAGCATAAAAGTACTCGCTGATTGCTTCGGATAAAATCGGTTTTCACAACGCGTGGTATCTGCCGAATTTCTTTCGGAAGCAGTTCCAAGCAATGGCGGGTCGCTCTCGTCTCTATTGCGAAACACACCGCCATTATCTACCACCGTCCAGTGCCATGGCGGATTATGGGCCCAGTGTCGCGCTGGATACTTGGCCGCTGGAGCGGCGTTTTAGTGGGAGGCGCTGGCACTCGAGCGCGAAACGGCCCTAAAGCGTTAAAATCTACCTACACTACATAACTATATTAGTAAAGAAAGTGGTATAGGAAGCATTAGTGCAACAAAAAAAGCCGCTTGGTAGAAGAAAGCTCCACCACGAGAATTCTAACTCGCCACCTCTCGATCTCTACCACAGCGCCACGCTGAAACATGCGGACACAGCTGTGAAAGGGCTAGTCAATACAGTAATACAGCGTTTCGTTTCTTATTTTCATATCACGTACTCAAGGAAGGCGTCATATTCCTGTCAATATCCAGCTTGCTTCTTTATTAGACACAAACAAAGGGCTGCTGGGAACGAGTGAAATGCGCAAATTGATAAGCGCGCACAGTTTCTTTAAGAATTCCCGTCTTAACTCCGACAACTATCAAATGGATTGAGGAGCCGGGTATAGTTTCACGGCTGTTACTGCAGAGTTTTATTAGCCGTTTATCGCCGTTGCTAATGATCAACATGTAGAGAAGCTTTAAGATGACCCGTTCGATAAACAGGCGCCTACAAGAATTCATACTGAGTATTTTTCTTGACCGAGCGACGATATTACTGCGGGGCGGGCGTGCCTGTACTCTAATTTGCAGTTCTATCGATACCTGCAACTACAAAACCGATCAGCAAAAAAAATACTATTCGCTCAAAAAAAAAAAAAAGATGCCGGTGTGTTAGTTCTATAACGCGTACCACTTGACAGGTATGTGTTCTGACATCGGCCTGCGTCCGTCGCTGAAAGCGCGTCGCATCGATGGTCATCGCTCGTTGTGCGGACATCGTACACAAGAAAAAAATGGTTCATTTAGGTTAGCGGATATCCAGACTGTACTTTACAGTAATCCTTACACGTTGGAATTGCGTGTACTTAAACCAACCAGCGCCGGTTGCATGTAGACGGACTGGGCCGGTACGCTAGCCCTAACGCTCGCTGGGAGTCGCTCTGCGTAGGATCGATCTTGGCGCTGATGAGTTGCGATGGTTGATGTTTCTGCATTTTGGCCTCGGAACCTTTTTACCTGTTACCTAAAGTATAGCTGGAGTAAGTGGAAGTGCAAGAATTGCCCGAGAAGCGTTTCCGGTGTGGTGATATCGAACGACGACTGTTTTTCTGGCCTCCGTTGGGAGGTGTCGCGAAGCGAGAGCTCGCTTACTTCTTGCCGACTGCACGGCGATGTAACGATTTGCTCTGTATGTTGAGATCAACGCCACCAGACTTATAAACATTAAATATGAAGTCATTACCGTAGCAAATCACGGATGCAAAACTGATATATATGCGCGACATGCACAAAATCTGTATTCATTGCTGCTACGTGCTCCGCAAGAGTTAGCGACGTTATTGGCACTGCACTGGTAAGAAAAAAAGCTTGCTAGTAGCAAAATGATTATTGTTCGCTGCTTTGGGTTATAAACATTTTTTGTTCTCCACATTCGACAGGGAGACATTAAAAGTGACCTTGATTTCACATATCACGTACATCATGACAATAGTGCGCACATCTCATCGTCTTTCTCTGCCAAGCTAATAGAATTTGTGACACATGTTTGGGACCTGTTAGAATAGCATCTATCAGTACCATCGAATCACACATTCGATATTCAAGGATACTGCAGCACACCGCCGCGCACAATACTGAAAGAAGCGCGCGGCACTGGCTGAAACAGTGCCGGCTTCATTATGCGCCAGCGCACGCCAGCGAAAATTGCAGCGTGTCCAGTGCTTCCCAGTCAGTGCCAGCTTCACAGCGCCGAAGCCAATGCCCCTACCAGTGCGACCCAGCTCTTTCCTTGTGTGTTCACCGGAGCCCCAGTGAATCCGAGCGTATATCAGTGTTTCCAGTGCGATCCAGTGCGAAAAAAATTCGGCAGATCCCACGTATACTGTGAGAGTCGATGTTATGCGAAGCATGCAGCGGGAAGGTGACTGTGGCGTAATGTTTTTTACTGGAAACGTGACAAAGCCACGCTAAAGATTTGTATCAATTTTATAGGCGCACTTATACGTTGAAGAGCCGCATATGTGTTAATAACCAGTTGTTTACAGTTGGGTAACGCTGCCAACGGCAACGTGGGTATGACCAACACCAGAAGCAGTAAGCTGATATGTATCATAAGCAGTAAGCTTATGATGAAGAACGTACGCACGTTTCACGAACCCGTGTGCATGTGTGGAAGAGGTTCCTGACAGTTCTTGAACAAGGTCGTCATCACCGTGGTCAGTGAGCACCAGCAGCTGGTCATGACTTCTTATTGGATCCTGTCGTGATCGCGGTGACGACGGGTCCATGTGTAGTGAAGTATGAGGTATAATGCAGCTGTTGGAAATCGTGGATGCCTCGGTCATTTCGTCGACAAATTGTCTGTTTATAGAGCCGGCGACATGTCGGAACCTGAAGTCACCCCTCGCGTTGGTGATGTATAGGCTATTGAGGCTGTCAGGCCTGGATAGTGCTACGTAGACCAACATCAGTGGATGGCGCTTGTCGTATTCGTAGACTACCTGGGCGTATGTGGCCTACGTAGCCTAGTCTACAAAGCGGCTGCTAGTCGATCTGGCATCATCCTCGGTCAGCATGAGGTCATCGCCCAGCCTTGTAAGAAATGAAGAGGACACAGTGCTGTTCTGGCAGACTAAGTGCACTTTGCGGTGAGATGATGTGATTATCACACGTAACTTTCGTTAATCTATTCCTACGGAGTCGAGCAGTATGCTTCAATATAGCTTGCTGAAACATAGCAATACAAATGTGATGTTTATTAGACTGCTATAAAAGTGGAGCCAACACCGCAACCACAGACGTTAATCTGATATGAGGCCTGTATCATAGGAGTATCACGTAGTGTTTATTGCTTTATTGCAAAATTAGATAGCCAGCACCATAAGCACAATTGACGTTGCACCGTCATTACGCCTGCATAGGCTGTTTTTCCAAAGCAGTTCATTTACCTGGCATGCCTCTGTGGTAGAATACCTGATTGCCACGCAGAATGCTTGGGTTCGATTCCTGCTGGGATCATATTTTTCATTCTTTCCATTAGCCGGGTGAACGCTGCCGATGTCGGTTTTTCTTAACGCTCTCCTATTTAAGTTACCAATGTCTGCTCTCGCCGTTCCTGGGTACATATAAACTGTCAATCACCTGTGGCGCATACTCCTACACCGCGGCCCGTGGCAATTGGGTATGCGCCACACGTGTCTGGAGGAAAGGGTTTGACGACGTACGCGACAGGATTTTTGCGTTATTTATGGCATCACAAGACAGTCATATTCGTCAAATCTTCTTACCCTCCCATGCCAATTTTGGTCTACACCAAGTTAAGGAGGCGATCATGAGAACACTCAGACGTAGGCGGAGATAGATAGATAGATAGATAGATAGATAGATAGATAGATAGATAGATAGATAGATAGATAGATAGATAGATAGATAGATAGATAGATAGATAGATAGATAGATAGATAGATAGATAGATAGATAGATAGATAGAAACGCTCAAAGTGCCAAAGGTTCGCTAAGAAATGCTTCGCATTTAAAACGTACTGGTATCACGCTGGGGGTACTGGAACGGCACTGGTTTTTGCAGTAGGGGTAGATCACCTGCGCTTGCCATTCACACGTCCTTGGTTCGGTTCCTACGCGAACAGAACTTCTTAGCAGCGAGGTTCTTTAAGCTAGCCGTATTTTGGACGTGCGGCCCACGAGAAAACTATCACCATCATGAACACGCAAGCGTAGATCTCACTACTCAGCGCTACGGCGTAACCTGCAATAACCCTGAGAACGAGTACACAGAGAGAGAGAAAGGAAGAAAGAGCGAAACGAACACAGAGACTGAAAGAAAAATCAAAGAAAGAAAAAGTCATGCCGAAAACAACTCTTCAAAATACGGGATTCGAACTAGCGTACACTCGATCCAAAGGCGAGCGTCCTAACCACTCGACCATCCAGGCACGCTAGCGGAGCATATCATAGCATTTCATAGTAGAGCACTGCACGGGCCCGGGCCGGCCCGGCCCGCGGGCCGGGCCGGGCCGTCCGAAGCGTTTTTCGGCGGGCCCGGGCTGGGCTCGGGCGTGAAAGTGCGGGCCCGGGCCGGGCCCGGGCTTGAAGCCGCGGGCCTGAGTCGGGCCCGGACCGGGCCTGGGCTTGAAGCCGCGGGCCTGGGCCGGGCCCGGGCTTAAGGCTGCGGGCCGGGCCGGATTCGGCAAGTCTGGCCTTCGAGCACACGCCAGCGTTATGCATATTGCATGGTCTAAGGTATACTGTGCCAAGCTGAAGTGACACGTGCAGAAAGCTGGCTCTTAGTAAAGCTTAGCAATAAGCCTGGTGGACCAGACACCACTTTGTCTGGTCCATCAGACCAATTCCGTCTGGTGGACCAGACAAAGTCTGGTCCACCAGACGAAACGTTAGTGAAATTATACAGTGCCGAACCAATGAAAGTCGTAGTTTCTATCGTCATTCCTTATTCTATCGGGGTCCGCGTGATTCTTTTCCCACTACTACATATATATATATATATATCAGCCGGCCTATTGAGCAGGCGTTGTGTCTATTTCCCTGTCTTTGCCTTGACTGTCGCCATAGCTCATTGTCGCAGAGTGCTGTCCAATGAACAGCTTAACAAATTGGTGGAGAGTGCTGTGCTCCCATTCGATGCCCCTGAAGCTTCGTTCCCGTACTCTGCCGTCTACCATGCCTCAAGACGCCGCTCAGCAAACGCCGCCTCCCACACCGACCACATGTCCCGGTGTCCCACGCATCCGCGATCCACCTATCTTCACTGGTGCCGATGGCACCGACGTGGAGTACTGGCTCGCAATTTACGAGCGCGTGAGCGTTCCCAACAAATGGGACGAAGCAGGCAAGTAGAGCAACTTGGTCTTCTACCTCGCGGGAGTAGCTAGCTTGTGGTACAACAACCACGCGTCCGATTTTGCGACTTGGTCGGATTTCAAGACCGCCGTCATCAACGTTTTTGGCCGCCCTGCAGTTCGTAAGCTGCAAGCAGAACAGCGCTTACGCGAACGAGCTCAGCTGGCCGGTGAATCTTTCACCAGTTATATCGAAGACGTCCTGGACTTGTGTAAGAAAGCCAACGGCACCATGTCCGAGTCTGACAAGATCCGGAACATTATGAAGGGCATTGACGACGATGCCTTCACCATGTTGCTTGCCAAAAACCCTTCCACCGTGACCGAGGTCATAACACTGTGCCAGAGCTACGAGGAGCTCCGCCGGCAACGTTCGATGACCCGTCGCTCTCCATCACGCGACGACGAGCTTGCTGGCTTGGCGGCCATACCTGACCAGGCCACGCTGCTGGCAGAAGTGAAGGCATTCGTGCGCGAGGAAATCGCACGCCAGTTCTCTCTCCTGGCCTTCGCCCACCCACCGCACGTTCAACAGTCGTCGACGACCCTTCTTCCTCCACTCCGACGAGCAATTGAGCAGGAAATTGCCGAGGGGATGCCTGAGTACCACCAGCAACCTCCGACTCCTGCGCCACAGAGTTACGCTCAAGTTGTCGCTAGGACGCACCAGGCAATCCCTGCGGGTGCTCCATTGAGCTACGCCGAAGCTGCCGCTAGACCTCCGTCCTTCGAAGCGGGCGTGCCGGCTCCGTATGCTGCCGTCATCCCTAGGCCCCGACTGCAACCCACCATACAGTCGTTTCAGCAGCCGCCCCGTCAATCGCATCCTGCGACATGGGCGGGACCTGCCCCGGCGAACCGATGGCGCACACCCGACAATCGGCCCATCTGCTTTGCATGCGGTTATGCCGGTCACGTGGCACGTTACTGCCATCGCGTGCAGCCGCCTCGAGTCGCGTCACCCACCACCAGCCAGTCCAGCCGTGCATTCTACGACCCGCCTATGTCACCGACGTCACGCCCAGCTCCATCCACTCGCCGCTCTCCGTCTCCACGACGTCGCTCACTGTCACCAATGCGGCCACGTTCTGTCGCACGACAGCAGGGAAACTAGTCGTCGCAGTCCACGAGGCAAGGGCTGCGACGTTATCGAACTGTAAAAGCCCTCAGCGAAGTCCATCGAATGTCATAGACGTGTTTGTGGACGGTGTTCGCGCATCTGCCCTTATCGACACTGGAGCCGCCGTATCTGTTATGGACGCAAAACTTAGCCGGTTACTCCGAAAAGTGACGACGCCAATTTCTGGGATGTCCCTCCGTACCGCCAGCTCCCAGAGTATTAGGCCTACAGCAGTATGCACTTCTCGCGTCGTCATCCAGGACGTTCTGTACGACGTCGAGTTCATCATACTTGCTGCATGCTCCCACGACGTCATCCTGGGATGGGATTTTCTGTCCCGCCACGACGCCATAATTCACTGCGCACCAGCCGCCCTCGAACTCTCACCGTTCTCACATTTGACGCCGGTATACAGTCCATCAGCATGCACCAAGATCCTCGTCAAAGACGATACCAAAGTTCCCCCAAGCTCGTCGACGGCCGTGCCAGTTTACTGCGCCGGTCTCTGCGACACCATTGCACTCCTTTCGCCATCTGACCGCGTTTGCACTAGGAAAGGGTTGCTGGTACCTTTCGCGACCGTGCAAGTCACTCAGGGTATCACCGCTATTTTCGTTACCAACCCATCCCCGCACATTGTTACGTTGGTGCGAGGGGAATGTCTCGGCAGAGTGGAGCCCCTCGAAGACGCACAAGTTCTGGACGCACCCGATGACTCGCACTGCACCAGTTCCCGTACCATCAGTGCCGTTTCCACGTCTGATTCATCACCCGCGGATGTATTTGGTCCGGCCATTGCTGACAACCTTACGTCGGTCCAGCGTTCCCAGCTTCTGTGCCTGTTGGAAGAATTTCGTTCTTCTTTCGATGTCGGGCAAACTTCTCTCGGCCGCACGTCCCCTGTTACGCATCGCATCGACACTGGCGCCCAACCACCACTGCGGCAACGTCCATATCGCGTGTCTCCCACAGAACGACGGGTAATTAATGAGCAAGTCGACGATATGCTTCGACGCGACGTTATTCGACCCTCGGACAGCCCATGGGCGTCTCCTGTTGTTCTCGTTGCCAAGAAGGACGGTTCTGTGCGGTTCTGTGTGGACTACCGAAGGCTCAACAAGATCACTCGGAAGGATGTTTATCCGCTGCCGCGCATCGACGACGCGAGTGACAGCCTCCAAGGAGCAGAATACTTTTCATCTCTCGATTTGCGCTCGGGGTACTGGCAAGTACCCATGGCTGATGATGCGCGACCGAAGACTGTCTTTGTCACGCCCGACGGCTTGTACGAGTTCAACGTCATGCCGTTTGGTCTGTGCAATGCGCCTGCGACCTTCGAGCGCATGATGGACACCGTTCTGCGCAACTTGAAATGGCACACGTGCTTGTGTTACCTGGACGACGTCGTCGTTTTTGCTCCGGACTTCTCCACGCATCTTCAACGTCTGCGGCATGTTCTGACGCGTTTGAGCAACGCCGGCCTCCAACTGAATCTGAAGAAGTGCCGATTTGCAGCACGGCAGCTGACAATCCTAGGCTACGTAGTGTCCAAGGACGGAATCCTTCCCGATCCGGCCAAGCTTCTGGCCGTGGCCGAATTTCCCAAACCCACGTCCGTCAAAGAACTGCGCAGTTTCGTCGGACTGTGCTCATATTTTCGACGTTTCATACGCAACTTTGCCACCATCATATCGCCGCTGACGAAGCTCCTTGGGAGTAACGGGCCCCTACATTCGTGGTCGTCCGAATGCGACGACGCGTTCGCCAAGCTCCGTCGTTTGTTGACGTCTCCTCCCATACTACGTCACTACGACCCTACGGCCCCAACGGAGGTACACACGGACGCGAGCGGTGTAGGCCTCGGCGCTGTTCTTTTCGGCAGTAGTTTTGACGAGAGACCACTTGCAGTGGTAGGGACCGAGAGCCATACGAGCGCTCCGGTGAGGAACATGGACTCAGAAGTGGTGGTGCCACCACGAAGGCTCTTCTGCCGCTCTTGTTCGTGCGTTGTAAATGACTTTGCAAGCTCGCGACACTCTTCAGCAAGCCTGGCTGTGTCAGAAATAGGCGCACAATAGATGGATCCGGCTTGTAGGGTAGTATCGTGTCAATTGTGTGCGACGGGTGCCTTCCGTACAACAGGAAAAAGGGTGAAAAACCAGTAGTGCTCTGAGGGGCGGTGTTATAGGCGTAGGTGACGAAGGGCAGAATGGCATCCCAATTGGTGTGATCGGCGGCGACGTACATTGACAGCATGTCGCCGAGCGTGCCGTTAAAGCGTTCGGTTAGGCCATTCGTCTGCGGGTGGTAAGCAGTAGTTTTGCGGTGAACAGCATGGCACTCTTTCAGAATGGCTTCCACGACTTCCGATAAGAAGACACGGCCTCGATCGCTGAGAAGCTCTTGGGGTGGACCGTGACGCAGTATGAATCGGTGTAGTAGGAAGGAGGCAACATCGCGCGCTGTAGCCGCTGGGAGGGCGGCGGTTTCGGCGTATCGCGTTAGATGGTCAACAGCGACGATGGCCCAGCGGTTGCCAGCCGAAGTCAGAGGAAGTGGTCCATACAAATCGATGCCCACGCGCCCGAACGGACGGTTAGGGCAAGGTAATGGTTGTAGACCTGCTGGCGACACGTGCGTTGCAGGTTTTCGGCGTTGGCAATCGAGGCAGGAGCGAACGAACTTCTGCACGTAGCGGTACATCCCACGCCAGAAGTATCGTTGTCGAATGCGGTGGTAAGTTTGGATACCCAAGAGTGCGCGCATTGCGGGTCGGAGTGGAAGGCCTCGCATATATCAGAACGCAGACTGCGGGGTATCACTAGTAGCCACTGGCGGCCGTCGGCGTTGTAATTGCGTCGGTGCAGGAGGTCGTCACGAACGGCGAAATGGTGGGCTTGACGACGTAACGCGCGAGTGGATGGTGTTGCCGTCGGATCAGTGAGCAAGTCGATCAGCGAGGTGATCCATTTATCCTTGCGCTGTTCGGTAGCGATGGTGTGAACGCTGATTGAAGCAACAGCTATGTGAGATACTGAGCAGGGGGCATTGTCGTCAGGCAAGGGAGAGCGCGAGAGGGCGTCAGCGTCAGCATGCTGGCGTCCGTTGCGGTACAGCACGCGGATGTCGTAGTCCTGCAGGCGAAGTGCCCAGCGGGCGAGACGGCCTGAGGGATCCTTCATGACGACAGCCAGCATAGTGCATGATGGTCGGTGACGACATCAAATGGGCGACCATACAAATAAGGTCGAAACATTGTAAGGGCCCATATGATCGCCAGGCACTCTTTTTCCGTGACTGAGTAATTGGTCTCGGCTCTGGTAAGCGTACGGCTTGCGTATGCCACGACATATTCGGGGAACCCTGGTTTGCGTTGCGCAAGGACAGCGCCGAGGCCTACACCGCTGGCGTCCGTGTGTACCTCCGTAGGGGCCGTAGGGTCGTAGTGACGTAGTATGGGAGGAGACGTCAACAAACGACGGAGCTTTGCGAACGCGTCGTCACACTCGGACGACCACGAATTTAGGGGTCCGTTACTTCCAAGGAGCTTCGTCAGCGGCGATATGATGGTGGCAAAGTTTCGTATGAAGCGTCGAAAGTATGAACACAGTCCGACGAAACTGCGCAGTTCTTTGACGGACGTAGGTTTGGGAAATTCAGCCACGGCCCGAAGCTTGGCCGAATCGGGAAGGATTCCGTCTTTGGACACGACGTAGCCGAGGATTGTCAGCTGCCGTGCCGCAAATCGGCACTTCTTCAGATTCAGTTGGAGGCCGGCGTTGCTCAAACGTGTCAAAACATGCCGCAGACGTTGGAGATGCGTGGAGAAGTCCGGAGCGAAGACGACGACGTCGTCCAGGTAACACAGGCACGTGTGCCATTTCAAGTTACGCAGAACGGTGTCCATCATGCGCTCGAAGGTCGCGGGCGCATTACACAGACCGAACGGCATGACGTTGAACTCGTACAAGCCGTCGGGCGTGACAAAGGCTGTCTTTGGTCGAGCGTCATCAGCCATGGGTACTTGCCAGTACCCCGAGCGCAAATCGAGAAATGAAAGAATTCTGCTCCTTGGAGGCTGTCAATCGCGTCGTCGATTCGCGGCAGTGGATAAACATCCTTGCGGGTGACCTTGTTGAGCCGTCGGTAGTCCACACAGAACCGCACAGAACCGTCCTTCTTCGTAACGAGAACAACAGGAGACGCCCATGGGCTGTCGGAGGGCCGAATTACATCGCGTCGAAGGATATCGTCCACTTGCTCGTTAATTACCCGGCGTTCTGTGGGAGACACGCGATATGGACGTTACCGCAGTGGTGGTTGGGCGCCAGTGTCGATGCGATGAGTAACGGCGGACGTGCGGCCGAGGGAAGTTTGCCCGACATCGAAAGAATGATGAAATTCATCCAACAAGCACAGAAGCTGCGAACGCTGGACCGACGTAAGGTTGTCAGCAATGGAGGGACCAAATACATCAGTAGGTGACGAATCAGACGTGGAAACAGCACTGATGGTGCGGGAACTGGTACAGTGCGAGTCATCGGGTGCGTCGAGAACTTGTGCGTCTTCAACGGGTTCCACTTTGCCGAGACATTCCCCTCGAACCAACGTAACAATGCACGGGGATGGGTTGGCAACAAAAATAGTGGTGCTGCCCTGAGTGACTCGCACGGTCGCAAAAAGGTACCAGCAACCCTTTCCTAGTGCAGACGCGGGCAGATGGCGAAAGGAGTGCAGTGGTGTCGGAGAGACCGGCGCAGTAGACCGACACAGCCGTTGACGAGTTTGGAGGCACTTTCGTATCGTCTTGGACGAGGGTCTTGCTCATTGCCGATGGACTGTCTGTCGGCGTCAAATGTGAGAACGGTGAGAGTTCGATTTCGGCTGGTGCGCAACGAATTACGGCGTCGTGGCGTGAGAGGAAATCCCATCCCAAGATGACGTCGTGAGAGCATGCCGCAATTATGATGAACTCGACGTCGTACAGAACGTCCTGAATGACGACGCGAGCAGTGCATACTGCTGTGGGATGAATACTCTGGGAGCTCGCGGTACGAAGGGACATCCCAGAAAGTGGCGTCATCACTTTTCGAAGTAAGCGGCAAAGTTTTGCGTCCATAACGGATACAGCGGCTCCAGTATCGATAAGGGCCGATGCGCGAACACCGTCCACAAGCACGTCGATTACATTCGATGGACTTCGCTGAGGGCTTTCACAGTTCGATAGCGTCGCAGCCCTTGCCTCCTGGACTGCGACGACTAGTTTTCCTGCTCTCGTGCGACCGAACGTGGCCGCATGGGTGACAGTGACCGACGTCGGGGAGACGGAGAGCGGCGAGTAGCTGGAGGTGGGCGTGACGTCGGCGACATAGGTGGAGGTGGGTCGTAGAATGCACGGCTTGACTGGCTGGTGACAGGTGACGCGACTCGAGGCGGCTGCACGCGTTGACAATAACGTGCCACGTGACCGGCGTAACCGCAAGCCAAGCAGATGGGCCGGTTGTCGGGGGTGCGCCATCGGTTCGCCGGGGTAGGTCGTGGCCATGTCGCAGTACGACGGGTCGGCTGCTGAAATGACTGCATAGTGGGCTGCAGTCGGGGCCGAGGGATGGCGTCAGCATATGTAGCCGGCACACCCGCCTCAAAGAACGGAGGTCTAGCGGCGGCTTCGGCGTAACTCATTGGGGCAGCCGCAGGAATTACTTGGGGCGTCCTGGTGACAACTTGAGCGTAATTCTGAGGCGCAGGAGCCGGAGGTTGCGGGTGGTACTCAGACATGACCTCCGCAATTTCCTGCTCAATCGCTCGGCGGAGAGGAGGAAGAAGGGTGGTCGACGACTGTTGAACGTGCGGCGGGTGGGCAAAGGCGAGGAGGGAGATCTGGCGTGCAATGTCCTCGCGCACGAATGACTTGACTTCTGCCAGCAACGCGGCCTGGTCAGATATTGCCGCCAAGCCAGCAAGCTCTGCGTCGCGTGATGGGGAGCGACGGGTCATCGAACGCTGCCGGCGGAGCTCCTCGTAGCTCTGGCAGAGAGTTATGACCTCGGCCACTGTGCCAGGGTTTTTGGCGAGCAGCATGGTGAAGGCATCGTCGTCAATGCCTTTCATTACGTTCCGGATCTTGTCAGACTCAGACATGGTTCCGTTGGCCTTCTTACACAAGTCGAGGACGTCTTCGATATAACTTGTGAAAGATTCACCGGCCTGCTGAGATCGTTCACGCAAGCGCTGTTCGGCTTGCAGCTTGCGAACTGTTGGGCTGCCAAAAACGCTGATGACGGCGGTCTTGAAATCGGCCCAAGTCGCAAAATCGGACGCGTGGTTGTTGTACCACAAGCTTGCTACGCCCGCGAGGTAGAATACCAAGTTGCTTAACTTGCCTTCTTCGTCCCATTTGTTGGGGATGCTGACGCGCTCGTAAATTGCGAGCCAGTCCTCCACGTCGGTGCTATCGGCGCCAGTGAAGATAGGTGGATCGCGTATAAGGGGGACACCAGGACATGTGCTCGTTGCGAGAGGAGGCGTTTGCTGGGCGGCGTCTTGAGGCATGGTAGATGGCAAGGTACGGGATCGGAGCTCCAGAGGCATTGAATGGGAGCAGAGCACTCTCCACCAAATTGTTAAGGTGTTTAATAGACAGCACTCAATGACAATGAGTAATGGCGACAGTCACGGCAAGGCACGAACTCCCTGCGCGAGCGGCGTTCTTTCTTCAAGCAACCAAAGAGGACGACCCACTAGAAGGCGCTGGAGAGGGTAACCCATTACCATGTCCCAAGGCTTCTCTACAATATATATAGATTAACAGCATTAACAATGGGCCACATCACGGTTGTTCCCATGGGAGGAACAAATATTTCGGTCTTTTATTCTAGGTTGACACATACGGTACATTTCATTTATATTCCTTGGTATTACGTGCCAAAACCACGATATGATTACGAGGCACGCCGTAGTGGCACCGGATTAATTTCGACCACCTTGAGTTCTCTAACGTGCACCTAAAGATACGTATATAGACGGGTGTTCTTGCATTTCGCCCCCATCAAATTGCGGCCTCCGTGGCCGCGGGAATCGCACCCGCGTCCTAGGACTTAACAGCGAAACAGATTAACCGCTGTGTTACCACCGCAGACAAAGCAACATTTCGATGCATGTACACACCGGATTTTCCGTCCGATCGCCCGCTACAAAGCACACGGCATCATTAATAATCATCATCAACAAGTAATATCCTCTAGCGGGCCCGGGCCGGGCCCGGGCTGGGAACGACGGGCCCGGGCTGGGCTCGGGCTGGGTACGGTCAAGTACGCCCGGGCCAGGGCCGGGCCCGGGCTTGGAACCACGGGCCGGGGCCGGGCTCGGGCTGGGTTCGGTCATGTACGCCCGGGCCCTGGCCGGGCCCGCGCTTGGAACCACTGGTCCGGGCCGAGCTCGGGCCGTAAAATCCGGCCCGTACAATGCTCTATTTCACAGTATGGTGCACCAAGGGAGTGAGAAAGGGAAGTGGGCGTGGGGAAGAGAGATGTGATAGTAAGGAGGATGAAATCCCACTACTCACCACTGGTTCACTAAGAAAGAGCGCGAAAGCTATAGAAAGAAACAGAGAAACGAAACTAGAGAGAAAAAAAAAAACGCCAGGCCTGCGCTGAAACCGCAGCACAGTCACAGCGAAAGCTGGAAGAGCGGCGCTTCTACAGCCGAATGTAAGCTCTCTTGGGGCTGCTAATACACGTACCCAATATGCCATAAATACAAGCAAGGTACCCACTACGCCATAAATCACAATTGTGAAGTTGGGAAGCACCTACTAAGCCATTATTCGTCATTCTGCGGAGAAGCGAGGCACCAGCTACACCTCTGTAAGGCATTATGTGCACTTTGTTGACGCGACGACTGATAGCGATGAAGAATTACGACTCAGCCCTTTGTAATGGGTTGGAAGTTTTAAACGGCCCACCAGTTATGCAATTTGCATTGAGTGACGCCCGGTCGTTATTTCCCTCCAGCGCCATGCTGTATAACATATGTTGACGTGCGAGCGCGAGCGAGGGGGGGGGGGATTGAAGAACTTTCCTGAGACCCCAAGGAAATGGATCATGCGCTTATGTGCTTCCTTGGCAACCAGTACAAGTGCACTTGCGAGGAACCCACTGCGCTATAAATCAATGTAATTTCTAAGAAGTAGGGAAGCAGGCAGTATGCCATTTTTCGTCATTCTACGGAGAGCCGTGGTACCTGCTAAACGCATGTAAGGCATTATGCGCAGTTTGTTGATGCTGTGCTTGATGACGACGAAGAATTATGGCAGAGCCCTTTGTAATGGGTTGGAAGCATTCAACTACCTACTCGTTGCGCAATTCACATTGTATGACGCCTGGTTACAGAATACGCGGTGTGCGACGCTTGGTGCTTATTTTACTCTTCTACCACGCTATATTGCATATGCTAATGTGGTTCCTTCCCGACATGAAGCCTGTATAGGACCTTTTTTTCAAAGCAGTTCCAAGGACCGGCATGGCTCAGAGGTTGAATACTGGGCTCCCACGCAGAGGGCCCAGGTTCGAACCTCGTTCCATCCTGGAATTTTTTCTTATTTCGTCTTTTTTATTATTTCGAGCGATACTGGTTACGGACACCGGCGGCGGCGGCGGCGGACAACTACGGCGCCAAAAACGGCCGGTGAAATGATCTCATAACAGCTTTCGCTGTAAAAAGGCGGCGCGTTTGTCATACCGTACTCGTCAAAGCCCGTAGCGACAGCGAAGTGCTCCGTAATCACTCCTTTCTATGAGACAAGCGCGAAGTGAAACACACTAACCGTTGTCCCGAGTAGCAACATATTTCGGCCTACTCTTTCACATGCACTAGGTCGCGACCCCGCAGAATGGGAGCCTTTTCTCGGCGCAACCAAGCTTCACCCGTTTCGCAAATCCGGACGAACCAAGCACCTCAGCCTGGGTTATTTCTCCTTTGGCGAATGCATTTTTCCGTTCCTCAGACACCGCCAACAAGTTGATTGGCAGGAGGCCGAGCAGTTAGACGACTTTGCTCCTGCTTACGTGATTCGCCATAACGACATGGGAACAAAACGTGAGCGGAGAGCCGGAGGGCTGTGGGAACATCCGGCACACCCGGCCCCTGTATTTTAGTTAGCGCTTTACGCAGGAGATGACGCCGCATCGAGTTTCGGTGATGTGGTTAGTAAGCAGCGTGAACTATGCGGAATTTCGGCCCCGCGAGAATTCCACTCGCTCTTGGTGGCGGATTCTGCGGTATGAACGAGCCTCGACGCTATGGCTTATATATTAACTGCGGATCTTTTTTTTTTTCCACTCATCAGGTAACACTCTGTAAAAGTTTGAAATAATTTTAAATGGCAAAACGGTAATCGTTTGTCGATCTTAGATGGAGTCGCCCTGCAAGAGGGTGGAAAGTGGAAGTGAGAGTGTGGTGCAGGGATGTGACGTTGAGGAGAAAGGAAAGGTGGAGTGAAATGGGTAAATCATGACACAGTCTTGTGTGGTACAGAAGTAAAACTGATAGCTATAGCCATAGTTATAATTAAGCTATAGTGTAGCAAAGTTTAGCTACTGTTGTAGCTACAGCTATCGTTTTGTAAAGGAATATGAAAGGAAAGTGGGGTGAGGAGGAGAGAAGGGAAGGTGTGCAGGAGAAAACGTTAGCATGGCCACGTAGAGTACAGCATAGCAAGAAGAGGGGAAGAAAAGTGAGATAGAGGAGCGATATGAGGGTTAGGAGGAGGGAAAGCCGGAGAGAGGGTGATACAGAAACAGATAAAAAAAAAGATGAAAGAAAGAGGACGAACATTTTCAAAGAGATAAAAAAAGAAAGAGACATGAAACAAGAAAGAAGAAGAAGAAGAGTGATGAAGGAAAAAAATTACAGCATATCCACGGGTGAATGATGAAGAGCTTGGGCGAAGCTCCTGAAGCAATCATGGTCTTGGGATTCGCTTCTCGTTAAGCCCGTTTCGCAGCGGCGTCCTTGGCGCGCACCGTCATGGGATCCGCCTGGCTGCCGCCAAGCGAGCGCCCGCCGCTGCGCATCGTCCATGCTCCGCCAACCATCCGACACGTACGGCGACGATCCAGGAGAATGAGAGAGGCGCTCGCTCTCCGCGCATCCCCGCGCAGCCCGCGCAGCAGCCAATCGGAGAGCAGCGGCACTTCAAGTGCCATCTAGTGTCGATTCACACAAGCGCCATATTGCACACAATTCTATTGGACCAACGTCATCTAGGAAATGAGACGAGAAATGGTGATGACGACACAGATAGTGTACAGCGCCACTAGAATATCGTCCCTGAATTGCAGTTTGTATGTACTTTTATGAGACAGCGCCATCTATTGCATCATACGGGAGATCCGTTTACGCCGGACAACGGAGACGTGACAAGGTAGGACTAAGAGGAGCTACGTCCCTAAAACCTTATAGGTGTTCGCCAGCTGGCGGCGCATTCGTGCTTTCCAGCTGCTCTGTTTACTCACATTTCATTGGCGTGGAAATGGCTTCAATTTCTTTTTTTACATCGGGAACAAACATATGATGTTTACGAGGAACATAAGAAAAAATTCGCAGCAAAAATATTCGGCAGATCCCACGTACCGTGGGAGTCGATGTTATGCGAAGCATGTGGTGGTAGTGACTTTGGCGTAACCTTTTTTTACTGAGCTACACGTTACAAAATGACGCTAAAGATTTGTATAAACTTTATACGCACACTTATGTATGTTGAAGAGCCACATATGTGTTATATAACCAGTAGTTTACGGTTGGGTAACGCTGCCAATGGCAACGTGGGTATTACCAACACCAGAAGCGGTAAGCTGATATGTAATGCTTATACGTGTCCCGAGAACGCACGCACGTTTCACGAACCCGTGTGCGTGTGTGCAAGAAGTTCTTGACAGTTCTTGAACAAGGGCATCATCACCGTGATCAGTGAGCACCAGCAGCTGGTCATGACTTGTTCTAGCTTCCGGTCGTGATCGTGGTGACGAGGGGTCCATGTGTAGTGAAGTATGTGGTATCGTAGAGTTGTTGGAATTCGTGGATGCCTCAGTTATTTCGTCGACAAATTGTCTGTCGACAGAGCCGGCGACATGTCGGAACCTGAGGCCACCCTTTGCGTTGGTGAGGGATAGGCCGTCGAGGCTGGTAGGCCTGGATAATGCTACGTAGACCAACATCTGTGGATGGTGTTTGTCGTAGTTGTAGACTACCTGGGGGTATGTGTCCTACGTACCCTAGTCTACAAAGTGGCTGTCAATCAATGTGGTATCATCCTCGGTCAGCATGAGGCCATCGCCCAGCCTCCTAAGAAATGAAGAGGACACTGCGTCGTTCTGGCAGACTAAGTGCATTATACGGTACGGTGATGTGGATATCATATGTAACTTTCGTGATTGTATTCCTCCGGGGTGGAGCAATGCTTCAATATAGCTTGCTGAATCATAGGAATACCAACGTAATGTTTACTAAACTACTATAAAAGCGGAGCCAACACTGGAACTACAGGTGGTAATCTGATATGACGCCTGTATCGTAGAAGTAGACATCGTAGGAGTATCATGCAGTGTTTATTGCTTTCTTGTAAAATTAGATAGCCAGCACCACAACCACAATTGACGTTGCACCGATATTACGCCTGCGTAGGCTGTTTTTCCAAACCAATTTATAGACCTGGCGTGGCTCAGTGGTAGAATACCTGATTACGACGCAGAATGCTTGGGTTCGATTCCTGCTGGGATCCTAATTTTCATTATTTCCATTCGTTGAGACATCGCTGCCGATGTTGGTTTTCCTTAACGCTCTAGCATTTAAGTTAACAATGTCTGTTCTCGCCGTTCCTGGGTAGATATAAACTGTCAATCACCTGTGGCGCATACCCGAACACCGGTGCCCGTGGTAAACGGGTATGTGCCACACGTGTCTAGTGGAAATGGTTTGACGACGTACACGACAAGATTTTAACGTACGTTATTCATGTCATGACCCGCCCCGCCACGGTTGTCTAGTGGTTATGGCGCTCGACTGCTGACCCGAAGGTCGCGGGATCGAATCCCGGCCGCGGCGGCTGCATTTTCGATGGAGGCGAAAATGTTTGAGGCCCGTGTACTTAGATTTAGGTGCACGTTAAAGAACCCCAGGTGGTCGAAATTTCCGGAGCCCTCCACTACGGCGTCTCTCATAATCATAGCGTGGTTTTGGGACGTTAAACCCCAGATATTATTATTATTATATCATGTCATGACCCGCCAGTCATATTTGTCAAATCCTCTTACCCTCCTATGCAAATTTTGGTCTACACCAAGTTAAGGAGGCGATGATGAGAGCACCCAGACGTAGGCGGCTAGATAGATAGATAGATAGATACGTAGATAGAAACGCTCAAAGTGCCAGAGGTTCACTAAGAAATGCTTCGCATTTAATACTCACATGTTCAAAACATTCCGAATTGCCACCAGCGCTGTGTTGACTGGAAATGAAAAAAAAAAGGTCCTTGTAGTAGTGCTCGCAAAAATGACACTTTGCCCATTTCTAAGTGGTCTCGTTTTCAAACGACTGGCTAAAAGCAATGTCACATGACCGGCTTAGTTCTGGCAAAAAGTTCTTTTCTACTTTAACTATTCATCTTCCAACGGGATAACAAGTGCTTAGCAATATTTCTACAGTTCACTCATTAACATTTCCACTTAGAACGCAGCCGTACAAATTAATAAAAATAATGACATCGCGGGTTTTACGTGACAAAGCTACGAAGTCATAATGAGGCACGCTGCAGATTATGATGCCGGAAATTTAGACCATCAGGTGGTCTTGAACTTACTCTGACAAGGCACTGTAGAGGGAAGGGGAATATTGTGTAATATCAAGGCATGATTAGCTTCAATTGATTTCATAGTAAACATCGCACCAGGCATGACACCATAGGAAGCATCGCACCAGGCAAACAAGACTTTTTGTAAGACAACTTGAGAGGCGTGAGAGGAACAC
Organism: Rhipicephalus sanguineus; assembly: GCF_013339695.2. Classification (NCBI taxonomy): domain Eukaryota; kingdom Metazoa; phylum Arthropoda; class Arachnida; order Ixodida; family Ixodidae; genus Rhipicephalus; species Rhipicephalus sanguineus. The sequence goes on from NC_051184.2 coordinate 57,458,151, forward strand.
AAAAAAGCTATGATAAAGATGCAATTGTGTAAAGAAACTTACTGTAATATTGTGCATGGTACTCAGAGTAGGCTTTGCACTCGAGGAAATTCTTGTGTAACAATTACAAAATCGCAATTCCACCGCCAAGAGCGAAGCAGTGAATGCGATGCCAACAAATTGTAATATACGAAGCAAGGCTGCCAGCTAACTCTTCATTGGTCCAATCTCACTCCAAGCTGCTTCCGGAAGCGAAACAGTTTTCAGGCTGTCTGGCGTCTCAACACGAAGTAAGCGGTGAGTGCACAGCACATACAGGGATATACGGGTCTTCTACATATGTATATCGAGATTGCGTCCCCGCATGAACAAAGTTTGCAGTTGCGCCCTGCTACAGCAACGCAGACACCCCATCCTTTCTCCACACCCTCTGTGACCTTTCATGCGCTTTTGCCAGACGAAAGACGGGCAGGGTGTTTACTCTCTGCTTGAGCCAGCCATCGACGACAGGCCTCGCAAGCGGGGCGATATTATCGCATGTGCCCTTCGCGCTACGAAGATGGCGGGCTCGCATCATCTGCTACAGACGCGTTGGTCACCAGCGCTCACGTGCTTTTAGTTCCGCGTAGAACACAGGATGTGTGGAGTGATATTAGCGAATTCGACTTTATACCGACGTGACGATATGGAATGTAGCGTGTGGCCGAGAGAAGGGGAATGCTAGGACAAGCAAACTTGTGGTGATAGTGAGTCTTTGGCCGAGGCAAGACCGCTTGTGATGGCGATTGTGAAAGAGCGAGGTCACGGACAAGAAAAAAGCGTGGTAAAGATATTCGCTCCTATTTCCTTCTTATTTCTTTTTTCTGTCAATAGGCGTTGTTCAGTTATCTAAATGTTAGGAGTAGGACACAGTCTTGTCCAACCACCGGAGTGGGTATGTGTCATAGTGCTGATGAAACACAAAGAAACGTGCAGTGCGGAAGAGCGACCTGCGGTCTCGAATAGCAGCTCGCTGACAGACGGTTCGGGCCTCGGGTACTGATCGCCGGCTGTCCTGCTACCGTGAGAATGTAGGCCGACAATCTGCCCGTGGTTGTGCTGTTCTCTACACCAGCGTAATGCCGTCATAGCGCCCTGCCTTGGTGTGTCGAGCTGAATCCATGGAACTGCCCACTTACCGACCGAGCTGATGTACTGGCCGCCAAAGTGTTCTAATGTGACTGACTAGGCGTTTGCCAGTTGTACTAGGGGCTTCGTGCTCGGCGCCCTGCCGTATTTTTCTGCTACTCGTCCGATCATGTGCGCTGTCATGGCAGTACGTGACCATCACAGGCAACCTCCCCAGTTGTCCAGAAGACCCTGACAACGCAGCCACGGAGTCGCAGCGACAATCGTTCGGACCAGAGCGAATAGGACATACACCTACTGTTTCAGAATCCACGAATGCTAGGCTTGCCGCTATATAGAAAGACAGATGCCCTCAAAACATTTGCCCCAGTCCACGGGCACGTAAACTCTCTGTAACATGTTAAATTATCTGTGTATTGTCGGTATTGCATGTAAAAGTTCCACTTGCCAAGTCATTTATTCGAAGGATATTAGGACCACATATTATTTCCAGCGGAACATGATGGCAACGGTGACAAACAATGGATGGTGTCCATATAATTCCTACCACAAGCGGATTGTCCTATCGTATCCTCATTTACGGCAGCATAGGAACAATTTTACTACAACAAGCATGAAATGTAATGCATGTTTTATTTCAATATTTATGAGTGAAACCAAAGCGATCGGACTGCGGTGAAATAAACATATACTAAATACGAACTGAAACTATTGAAAGAGGATTCCACTGTTCCATGAAATTCGCGCGGTAATGTTGGCACTTACTCTACTGTAACATGTAACAGCACTGATAAAAAGATGGTTTTCATTTAAAGGCGAAAGATTAAATGCCTCATCAAACTCGAAATTTCACCATCGGCGTCAGCAGCATCGGTGTCCCGCGTCGGCGGCGTCAGCATGAGTGATGCAAAAATCATCATCACGTGATCGCCAAAATTTGTGACCAAGTCGTGAACCCAATATGACGTCACATGCCATGCTTTCAGATGATATCATCACATGACACGCAGCTTGGTCATACGTGGGCCAAACACTGAAGCAATGCAAGACCAGGTCAGGTGCAAAAAGCTTTCGGAAGGGGGCGAGGCGAGAATCAATACGTCAAATGAGTAGAAAGAGAAGACGGCTTTCGCCTTCGAGTCGTCTTAGGCGAATGCAAAAGGATCCCTGTGAGTTCCTTGCTTATCATCGGCAGATTTCGAAAGACAAGAGTGGTAGCGAACATACTTCAGAATCAATTTTTTTAATTCCGTTAGCAATGGCATGGACATTCTCGGCAAGTTTTTGTCGTCGCCACCAAGGTCAGCATAACGTCCAACATCGTCCCGCGCATCGCATGTTCATCGCCCTAGTAAAAGTGTGCGAGCACTGGGGACGAACGCGGCTGAAGCAGAGAATAAGCAAGCTGGTCATCTCCGTCGAGCGAAGGCCATATTGGATAACATCGCCCCGTGTGCGCGGCCTCCAGTCGATGGCGTCTCAAGCAAAGAGGAAACGCCCCGCCCATCTTTCCTACAGGCGAAGGATCATGAAGGGGCGTCAGGGGAGGGAGGAAAGAGGGTGAGGTCGCTTGAGCAGCAACTGCGAACTTTGATCATAGGGATGCTATCGCGAGACCTCGCGCGCGCCATTGCTACAGACATCAGCGGACGGCTCGTATACGTTATTTATTATTCCCGATTACCTCGCGTTCAGGCGACAGAAAGCACAAAAGCCCTTTCGCTCCCTGTAGCGGCCATATTCGCGTAAAGAAGCATTTCGTAGAGTTACACGCGATCGGATCGAAATGAGTTTCTTGCTAGCCTCGCATCGTAGAAAACTAATTTCGGCTAGCGGTTTCATTTTCTCGGCCATGCTGCGGAACCATAATTTTTACAGCAAAACCGTACACCTCTGCCCTCCAACGGTTTCGTCTCCGTGTGCAGAAGTACGTGCGGGAAAAAACCCCGTGATGTACGTGACGTAAACAAAAAACAGCTGACTCCTAGACCCCCAAAATATCCTAGCGAAAATATTGAGATGTGCGCGCTCCTTGCGCTTTCGTCTCGGCTGCTGAGGAAACGCATTCGGAGAGGCAGACAGACGAGCCGACGAATGCGTTCACTGTAGACTCGTACACGACTGCAACGCCACACCTAAATTCCTCTCAGTGGTAAGAGGCCCTCTAACAATTCAAGGCAAACGGCACATCTTTCTTTGCGATCATTGAAACAGTATAGAGCTCAGCGTTCATTTCAATAAATAAAACAAAAAAAACAAGTACGAAAACCACTTCTTGGATGATAAGGCGTCTGTGAACAATGGCAAGACCCTCCCTTGCGTTTCCGGTAAATGTTAGGTTTCAGCTGCTTTGCACTTCACACGAGGGCTTCGTATGATGTCCAACGGCCCTTCCTTCTCCATGCGCGTGTTTCTGGCTTTCATATACAAAATATAAAAAAGGGGGACCCGTGTAGCAACTCATTTAGTTCATTCTAAGACTGCCATTGGTAGACCACGCAAATGAAAGGCACCAGAAGAACAGCCTAAATACAATGCGAGGTGAAATGAAGAAATTCATATTGCTGAAAGTGGTCGCGCAAGAAATCACAATCCACCACAGCAAAAACATAGCGATTGCCCCTGCCATTACTCTAAAGTGATAATAAAACATACTCCGCCATAACCACGTCTGGTGCTTGTTGGAGCTTCCCTGGACATTAACGCTCGCAGTGCGAGATCGCGGTAAATTTTTTGTCAGAATATTTATTAACATTCTTTAGTGCCCGGACGCGACGCGCACAACATTCTTGATATATCAAGGAATACAACGTTTTCTCATCAGTATTGGCTTGTGCAATAATTATCTAGCCAAAATTGCACGCGGCCCTCCACATCGGCGCCACTCATAGTTTAAGTCGATTTGGGATGTTAACCACCCCCCTCTCCGAACAAGCTAACCTTATTAGAAGCACTACATGCCACAAATTCACTATTGCAATAAGACAGTATCTGATGTAGTAAGTTCTAGGGTAGGCCAAAGAATGGAAAAACGGGACATATTTCACTTACACTGCAAAGCAGAGGATGAGAATAAGAAAGATCATTGTGTATCTGCTCATCGCAGTGGTCTTGAAGTCAGACAATGATTCTGAAATGTACCCTTGTGGCAGTTCTTCCCTTTTGTAGTGCCAATTTTATTACCTGGCAAATAATGTGCATAAGCCGCACGTTTCATTGTCGTCATTGTCAGGCTGTCATTAGAAATGTTAATTTAAGTGACGCACGATGTCTTTGACGCTCTTTCATTTAAGATCAGTGATTAGCTAAACACGAGATATTAGGAATTCTTTTTTACGTCACTTCGCAAAAGAAACCAAGAAAAAAAGCCAGAAGCACCAGAGTGCAGAGTCATCAACTTTTGACTTCAGGGCTCGCAAAGGTCAGGTAAGAGGCCGAATGTTTTTTTGTTTACATTCACAATTTAATTTTAAGAAGGCAGGGCTCGGCAGAGATACTCGGAAAAATATAACGAAATACAGATATCAAAATACATCGTTTGTACTGTAGCGAAGCCTTTGAGATGAGTAATGGGTTGCGCTCTCTATAGCCTTCTAGTGGGTCGTCCTCTTTGGCTCTTCCCGCTCGCGCTCTGAGCTCGTGTTCTTGCTTGACTGTCGCCATTGAGCATCGTCGCCGACTGCCGTCTAATAAACACCTCAACGAATTGGTGGAGAGTGCTGTGCTCCCATTCGATGCCCCTGGAGCTAAGATCCCGTACCCTACCAACTACCATGCCTCAAGACGCTGCTCAGCAAACGCCTCCTCCAACAACGACCTCCTGCCCCGGTGTCCCCCGCATCCGCGACCCCCCTATCTTCACCGGCGCGGATGGGACCGACGTTGAGGACTGGCTTGCGATGTACGAGCGTGTGAGCGTACCCAATAAATGGGACGAGGCAGGCAAACTCAGCAACTTGGTTTTCTACCTGGCGGGTGTGGCGGGCCTGTGGTACAACAACCACGCCACCGATTTCCCCACGTGGTCTGCTTTCAAGACCGCCATCATCGACGTGTTTGGCCGCCCTGCCCTTCGTAAATTGCAAGCCGAACAACGTTTACGTGAAAGAGCTCAGCAGACCGGTGAGTCCTTTACGAGCTACATAGAAGACGCCCTGGGACTTGTGCAAGAAAGCCGACGCAGCTATGCCTGAGTCTGACAAGATCCGCAACGTTATGAAAGGCATCGACGACGATGCCTTCAATATGCTGCTCGCCAGGAACCCTCGTACTGTGGCCGAGGTGATCACGCTCTGCCAAAGCTACGAGGAGCTGCGCCGGCAGCGGTTGCCGACCCATCGACCTGCATCACGCGACGCCGATCTCGCTGGCTTGTCGGCCATTTCTGATCAGTCCGCCTTGCTCGCCGAGATCAAGTCATTTGTGCGCGAGGAAATTGCCCGCCAGTTCTCCCTACTGGCCTTCCCTCACCTGCAGCATGTTGAACAGCCATCGACCACGCTGCTGCCTCCCTTACGCCGCGCTATTCAGCAGGAAATCGCGGAGGTCATGCCGGAATACCACCAGCCCCCTCCGGCGCCTGCGCCGCTCAGTTACGCGCAAGTTGTAGCCAGGCCACCCCAAGCGATCCCTGTGGCTGCCCCACTTACTTACGCCGAAGCCGTCGCCAGACCTCAGGCCTTTGAAGCGAGTGTGCCGGCTGCGTTTGCCGACGTCATACCTAGGCCACCGATGCAGCCCATCATGCAGTCGTACCAGCAGACGCCTCCTCCACCGCGTCCTGCGTCATGGATGGGAGCTACCCCGATGAATCGATGGCGCACTTCTGACAACCGCCAGATCTGCTTCGCGTGCGGTTGCGCCGGTCATGTTGCCCGCTATTGCAATCGCGTGCAGCCGCCTCGTGTCGGCTCAACCATCACCAGCCAGTCAAGCCGCCCGTATTACGATTCACCGCCGCCTA
>NC_051184.2:57464320-57495877 GCF_013339695.2 Rhipicephalus sanguineus
GCCTTTGGATTGATGAATCGACATTCTCATCTGTGTAAACAGTGTAACGATTGATTTTCATGTATGCTTTGGTCCAAAATGTTGTCTTTTTCTGCTGCTCCTGCTGTATGGTGGACGGCCCAGTCAGGCACTGTTTGCCTTTAGCCGTGTCGCCTTGGACAATTCAGTGGTGTTTTAAATAACTAATAAGAGAGAAAGAAGAAACAGAATGAAAAAGACAAATAAAACAGAGATCACATAGAAGTGTTTGGATGCGAGCTCGTCGGAACGGATCCATCATAAAAGCACAGCGCTAACCTATACATGGACAGGGAAACATCACACGAGGACGGGCGCTGACTGCCAACAAAGCTCTATGTGCATGCAGGATATATAGATATAAGAAAAAAAAGGGGGGGGGGGGTTAGAAAAGGAACTTGGTTTGGGCAGTGGCACGCGGCTACTGATGAATAAAGATCAGATGGGTAGAGGGTTAAAATTGCTGTAGGGAGCTATATTACTTCTCAGAAAGAATGAGTAATATGGCGCTCACACACACCGAGCATTCGCGCATCATTGTGAATGTCTTGAAAACTTCTCGAGAGTGATTGTATTTGGCCTTGCGCACTACATTGGTGTCTTGAAGCAGAGGTGCGTACCCGAATTTGGCACAGTGAATCGCCAGATTACTTACTGCCGTGCTGTTCCTCACGTTGGTCGCATGCTCCCGCAAGCGGTCGTTTAGGCAGCGTCCGGACTGGTCTACGTGAGATGACGACAGAGATCACGACAGAAGAAAAAACAGAGAGAGATGAAGCAAGCAATACAGGCATAGAGATAGAAAGAGGAAGCGAGATATAGAGAGAAAAAAGAAGAAGAAAGAAAGAAAGAAAGAAAGAAAGAAAGAAAGAAAGAAAGAAAGAAAGAAAGAAAGAAAGAAAGGGAGGGAAGAGATAGAAATATAGAAAGTGAGAGAATGAAATGGTTATAAAGAGGAAGATGGAAATAGAAAGAAAGAGAGACGCAAAAGAAAGATAAAACAGAGGGAAAGAGAAAGAAAGAGAACGCTAAAGAGAAAGAAGTAATGCCGCCCAGATTCGGTGGTAGATTCTTGCACCACTAATGAAAGATGAGCCATTCATTTCATCTCTCAATGTGCACGATATCTGCGACGGGGACCGGCGGCGGTGGCAGACAAGAACAAAAAAAGCTAGAAAAATCAGCTGCTCTTGTGAGATCATGACAGTTTACGCTACAAAGCTTGCTCGAGATGTACATCCTTTGTTAATCACTGGTCGTTAAGGAGCCTGTTGGCTTTCATAAAATACCTCTAAGATTGGCGCTTCGTGCAAGTCACCAGTTGCGCGCTATTTTTTCTCTGGTTGAATGAGAAAGCCGGGAAAATTACCTCGTGGCTACCACTACGACAAGCTTAAAAAACAGCACCGTCGAACACGCTCACTATCGCAGCTAGAATTAAATAGAGAATGGAGAAAAAAAAACGTGTGATCGATTTTGTACTTTCACCAGGCGCCTTGAAGCAAAAGCGACGCACCACTATCGTTTTGCTTGAAACCAGCCCTGACAGCTATTGGTCCAACTTTCCTACAGTCCGCGGACGCTCATATTTCTTATTACTCTGAGCGTCGCAGTCGCGTGAAGGAATTCGCCCTGTGCGCCAGCTGGCGTTTGAGCTCAGTCTGGGTGGCCACGTTCATGTAATAATAATTATATGAACGGTATCGGCGTGTTTATAGCATCGCCATCGGGACGGACACGGATGAAGCAAAGATGAAACGAGCCGGACATTTCCGTCGCACGAAGACCGCACACTATGACATCGTCCCGTGTGCTAAGCCTGCCGTCGGCTCAAGCAGAGAGGTAACGCCTTGCCCGTATTTCGTCGGGTGAAGGAGCATGAAGGGGCGCGGCAGGGAGGAGGCTCCGTCGCTCGAGCAGCAACTGCGAACTTTGGTTATAAGAGCCTGGTAGTGAGCCCGCAATCTCGACAATACGTTCTCTGCGCGTACACCCTTGTACGTGTTGTGCTGTCACCGCTTACTTCGCGTTGATACGACAGACAGCACGAAAAACCGCTTCGCTCTCTGGAGCGGCCATATTCTTAACAGCATTTTGTAGAGTTAGGCGAGACCGGATCCAAAAGAGAACGGCTAGCCATCCTTCGCATAACGTTCCAATTTTTTCCTATTGCATTCATTGCTTCGCCCTTGTGGTGCAATTGTGATCTTTTTTTATTCTACGGTAAATGCTGTTCATATCGATGATAGTTTTCTGTTGTGCAGGGAATCTTTTGTGTAGTTATGAATGGCCAAGTAACAAGCAGCTTCGCCCTAGAAATCGAACCGGTAAAACCAAGCTGTAGTCAGGGTGCGCCCCTGCAACATATTGAATAAAATCAGCATGCATTGATATATGGATGGTTAGTGCGACCTAAAATGCAATGGAAGGGGTTGCTGAAAAATTGCGACGTATTGTTGACGCTTGTTCCGTACCATTACCAAGGTATGACGGTGCGCGAAATGCCAAGCAGTTGCTTGCAATAACCTTATTTCAGTTCTGGACACATGGTGTGAATTTGGATGCGACTCGCCACGGCTTTTGGTGCAGACGTCCTGCAGATCCTGCATCCGCCCAGCAGGTTCCAACAGCATGCCGAGACGATTCATACGCCGCGCGGGCATCCAACCTGCTGAATCTAGCCGCGCGGCTGCCGCATCGGTTTCCCGGCCGCAGCCAATGGCAGCGCTGGAGACGTCTGACGTGCACCTCTGGTGGTGCGTTTGTTGCTTGTCTATTCCCCGCCGCTCGAATGGCTGCGATCACCCTGGAATTTGCCGATATCGCCGTTGACGGCGGCATGAAATACGCTGGCTAAACTTTTCTTCTGACAAGAAATATTTCACGACCGAACAAAGTGACGTTAGAAGTGTGCCATTTCTGCAAAGCGACGCCCGTTTCCGAACCACCAACGAGATATCGACCCGCGGTGGAAGGCCAATTCGCAGGTAAGCAGTGGCACCGGCCGTCTCGGCGAACCGGCTCGCTTGGCTTCCGCCTTTGCTCTTCACGTCGCGGGCGCCGAGCAAGCGAATGGGATGCGTAAATACGTCACATAAGAGTGCAAGGCTTAGTCGTGTTGTCAAAATTAAGTGCTCGATGATGAGCTCGAGTTTGATCGCGAACGGCGCTATAAAGAGCGTCCGTCTTGCTATGCCTACGCTCGGAGTCCTGAGTGAATGCGGGCTCTTGCGATGTCTGTCGCTCGCCCAGCTTTATTGGCAATGTTGTTACAGAACGAATCATGGCTGTGTAAGGTTGTTTCTTTTTTATTTTTTACTCAATGAGCAGGATACGATGCCTTCCGAGCACGCAAGCCGAGGTTCCGTATGTCGGAGGAGCCTGCGAACTGATTTCTCGTTCGCCCCATGTGTCCTGAATCGTCGTACGCCGCGTGTGTCGTCGCACATCATTTCGGGTACCGAATCGCATAATGTGTCTAGCGCTTTAAAGGCACTAATTCCTTGCGCAGGGGAGTGCGTCTTCACCTGGTATTTTACACAATTCGCGCCCTTTCTTTATCAGGCGGAAACCATGAGCACGTAAATAACACCTTGCTAAAAGTGCCGCTGGATGTCCTTAGATATTCCTACAATTGCCCAATTGAGCCCTTTTTGTTAGCGAGGCACATCTCAAGTTGCAAAATTTATATATTTAGCTACCTTTTTGCAATTAACTAAAAACTGCTGGCGGCTACCTCTGTGCACTTGGATTATGTATTACACTTTCTTCGCGCAACACAGCTTCTTTTTGCTGTTGTTCTTAACCTTGGTCTGGTAGCTGGAGGTTGGAACATCTTGCGCCTAACACCATTCAATATCGGAAGCTCTGAGTACAAATAGCAACAGCAAAAACATTACGCGACAAAGACGCTACTTCTCGCTCCGCAATAACTCTGATGGAGCTGAACCGCTTCTGTTCTTGGCCGTGATGCTACAGCACTACAGTTTGGGCGAAATAAAAGAAAATGTGAAATACAACAACGCATTTACTTATCTCACTTGGCACGCGAAGCAAATCCTGGCAGGACGCACGAGTTAAAAAGATCATTTGTGACTGAGGTTTTCGCTGGGATCACTTGCAGGGTTTGCATTTTTTTAGTGAATGAACTCGCATACGATCTGTGTTTCGCGAAGAAAGGCGACATAATACTAACGACACTACAAATTACTCGCTTCGAGATGTACAGGCAGTTTTGTTTCTTTCCGTGAAAGTTATGTCACGCAACGGACCTTTTGTCGTCGATTGAAGCTTCTGCTGCGTGGTCGTAGAGCAAAAGCGCCATACCGCTCAACACCACTGTGATCCAGGTACGACACCATGCAGGAGAATGACCTTTAATTTCTGAAAATCTGATAATTCTTTGAATGTTTCCAGTCCGCATATGTTTAAAATGTTTATGCGCCTAGCCTGGCTTTGGAGTGCCTCTGGGATTGGAAGAAGTGCAAGCTATCTGACATCACTTGATATTGCACTGCCAGTGGTATCGGCATACGTTTGACCTGGCGATGATTTTGTGTGATGATATCTTCCCGTGACCCGTCTGATGTGACGTCACGAAGACGTCACAGTGAAATAGCGAGCTTTCGCGATGCATAACTCCATGATGACGTCAGATTAGAACGTGATCAAACTAGTTCAAAGTTAGTACAGTGGTCAACTCTCATATCTATAACGACAGAGCGTCGTGCTCCGAACTGCACGAGCGACATCTACAGTTGAAAACGGGGCACCTCTGAGCATGCGCAGCCCAACTGATGCGCCTACCTTGCATTTTCGATCGTTGGTTATCACCGCGAATGCAACAACTGCTTTGGCCGTTGGAAGCGCTGTCAACAGTTTATCACAAACACTAAAAAGAAAAAAAAAGAAAAGAAAAAGGAAACGAAGCGAAGCGAAGCGAACCGTTGTCAGCGCGCGGTGTTGATTTGCCGTTCGCGGTCACATCGTCCCAGCAGCAGATTTGCGTTCACTTATAATTTTATCCATTGTCCGGCGCATTGTCGGTATGATATGATACTGCGAACCAGGGGCGTAGCCAGAAATTTTTTTCGGGGGCGGTTCAACCATACTTTATGTATGTTCGTGCGTGCGTTTGTATGTGTGCGTGTATATGTACGCAAGCAAAACTGAAAAATTTCGGGGGGGTTTGAACCCCCCCAACCCCCCCCCCCCTGGCTACGCCCCTGCTGCGAACCGAGAATAAGTGCGCAGTATAAAACACGCCGATCCGGTGATTGCACTCTCTCTCTTTTTTAGGCGCTGTACGGTTGACAGCGCTTCTGACGGCGAAATCAGTTGTCGCGGCCGCGGCGATAACAAGGACGGAAATTACATGGCGAGCGCATCAGCGACACTGCGCATGCTCTGATGTGGCCCGTTTCAAGCTGTAGATGTCGCTCATGCAGTTCCGAGCACGACGCTCCGGCGTTATAGACATGAGAGTTGACCACTGTACATGTATTTAGAAACATACTTTCACATTTTATACTACGTTGAAGAATGCGGAGATTCTTCAAAGAGGAGACTCTGGCTAAAGTCTCCTCTTTCTTGTGCTTTTACGTTCCCAGAACCGGCCCCTGTATTACCAACAGAATGGCAACTGCAAGCGTTAAAAACTTGTTTGCTAATCTGTAGAGACGAAACTGTGGCTAACAGAACTTCAACCGAAGGCATTCTTTGTGTGACGCTTATCGAGTTCACGTATCTGAGATACCGTGAGGCTGCAGGTCAACACTTCATAAATAAACATAAATGATCACCAGAGTGTCTACGCAAACAAATAGATCTATAATCAACCAAGTGCATGGTTGTTCGTATGAATTCAAATGGTCTGCGTTAGAGGGAAGAAAGTGACGCGCTGTCTCGGAGACAGCAGAAGTTTCATAGTGGTCCGGTGGGGTCGAAGTGGCGCATACGAGATCCATGGAAGACGCACATTGTTGAGGATTTTCAGTGAACGATGCCTACAATAACGTGCTACATGTGTACCAAGGCCCAATGAAAACAAATAGAATGATTGCACGCCAAGGGTCCTCAGCTGGTAACGTTGGAGCACAAGGCCATATCTTTGCAGCGCATTCCTCGAAGGGACTCGGCGTACGTCAGGGGAGCAGCAGTCGGAGCCTAATGGAGAGAAGGTGGAACGTGGTCGGCTACCTGGTCCATAATGATGTTTCGGCTGGCCGTGAACTCGACTGGCCGTGAATAAGCGGAATCACCAAAAGCTAACTAACGACTTCTCGGACGAAATCCTTAGTCTGCAGCAGCAGGGATGTGGTAACAGGGGCAACAGCCAAGCCCGACATTGAAGTCACCTATGGAGGCGATTGGCGGTTAGCTGCGCGTTGTTTGTGCAGTTCATCGAAACTTTGGCAAAGACTTGTTAGTTCAGACACTGTTGACCGGTTCTTTGCCAGCAGCATCTGGAAGGCATAATCTTTAATTCATTTCAATATATGCCTGGTCTTCTCGGCATCGGCCATTGCAACATCAACGCGGTTACATACGTTAAGGACGTCTTCTATGTAACTTGTGAAATTCTCAATGCTCTGCTGTGCACGACCACGCCGACGTCGCTCGGCTGGAAGCTTGCGAACCGTGAGGCGCCCGAATACCTCCGTTACGTGAGTTTTGAAGACAGCTCATGTCGGGAGGTCATGTTGGTGGTTGTGATGCCACACACTGGCGACACCGCTCAACTAAAATGTGAGGTAGCTAAGCTTTCCTGCGTCATCCCAGTGGTTGATCACGCTGACCCGTTCCTACTCACTGTCAGTCAGCCAGTCTTCCACATCTTGCTCTTCTGCACCGCTGAATATTGGTGGGTCGCGTTGACGGAACGGGCCAGAGCCTGTAGTCATCGGGGCACCGGGTTGTTGTAGTAGCGTTGGTTTCTCTTCCGGCATTGCAGAGACGGGCTTGAGTTTCCGGTTGCGAAGTTCTAGATTTTCGTATCCAGCACCTCCACCACTTGTTGCGGGGTTTAATTGAGAAACTGAGCGACAGTGACGATCGTAACAGCAGCAGGAAGGGCGTAGCCAGACAGCGAACTTTCTGTGCGTGCCAGCCGATGGCGATGGGCTTTTGTGCGTGTCGATCTTTTCCTCGCACCTTATGCAGGCCCGATCTTTACCACTACGTATTTTGGCCTCCGAAAATCTGTTCACCGAACTTGTACGGCTATAAGTCCAGTGAGATTACATCTCTAATCAGGTAATAATGGTAACTTGCTATTATCTAGTGTTTAAATCGAGCGACACTTCACGCATCTGTTTCTTCCCTATACCATGCCAGACGAACTTATTAACCATTTGTGTAGAATTGCATATTAAACGCCCACCCGCTTTGCTCTCGCAACGGCGGGAAGTACAGCAAATAAATAAATATCGTCGTTTGCCCATACAGGAGGCAGTGGCACTCTCATATATATATATATATATATATATATATATATATATATATATATATATATATATATATATATATATATATATATATATATATATATATATATATGACTTTCTCTGAAACCTTTTCGCAAGCATTCATTATGGCCCAGAATTTTTTTTTAAATACCAGCTGTAGTATTGTGGAAAGCCTTGGAATGATTTCTTCTCTAATTCGAAGATCGCCGATATTCACTTTACCTGAAGCACTGAAAAAGGGGATATTAATAATGGTTTGGGCTCTGGCAACACTGAGCGCGTCGACCATGTTTTGCTAGCGCCTGCATAAGCAAAGGCCACGGGAGTGACAGGGCGGGAGTCGTTGTTGGCGCTTTCGGTGAACTCTTTCATGCACAGAACTGCATTTTTGGGAGAAAACAGAGTTTAATGCAAAAAACGGCGAAATATTATAGAGCAAATGATTTTCTCACAAGCAAAAAAAGAATTGGCACCTTTAGTTCAAAAGAGATGAGGTGGTCACCTCAGGTGAGCACCAAGCAGTAAGGGTCTACCTGTCAGTTTCGGTGGAAGGCTGCAAAACAGTGCTTTTTTCCCAGCAGGAGTACGGGGACGTTGTATATACCACACATCCATCTCAATTAGAAGGCTCATTAAAGTATTTAGCAAAATTTTTCCTCCAACCACCAATAAAAAATAATATAATACCAGCCTTCTAAAACCCTTCATGCACGGTGGCTATACTCTAGGTGACCACCAACTTCAGGGACACAGTGCTCTGTACTGACTGAGTACAGCTCTTAATTTCTGGATTCCTTGGTATTAGGTACTTATACAACGTGTTGTCCTAAGCTATCAAGTTAATAAGAACCAGACGTACTTTCATTTCTTCAAAAATATCTCGGGTCCATCGTATAGCGCGCCTTTAAGACGACGGTAGCCGGATGAAAGCAGACGTAACCCGTAACAATGAAGCACAAATGATGTGGCATCATCTCTGTCACTATTTTGAAAGCCTTAGAAACGTGCCGTATAAAATTTGACGTGAGGGGCTCGTGTGCTTCAAGAAAAAAAATGAAAAGGTGGTTACCGTCGGTGACAACCATGCTGGAAAGAGTTTAAAAAATGTGGACCTTGCCGTGAAGTTCAGAACGCGATAGCGTAATTGGGTCCCAAAGGCTTTTCAATCGCTAGCCTGGCTTCCCTGCTGGGTGGAATCGTGCCGCAATGCAAAAGGACGTCTTTGCCCCTGTAAAGTGGCCATTTCAGACCATCCTAGAATGTCTACTGCAAGCACAGGTGCGAAGTGCCCACTACGACATAATTCCTTTTTCGTGTTGGTGAGGTACCCACTGCTCGTCCGCAAGGCAACCGCGCACCTGCGCACTTTGTTGATGCTGTTGGTAATAACGATTATTATTTGTGCCTGTGTGCTTTGTAATTGGTGGGCCTTAAAACCAACCGCTCTTTGTGCATTCACGTGTTTTGACGCCTGGTATTATTCTACGCTTCTGCCACGCAATATGACACGCGTTTATTCCGCTCCTCTCACAACGAAACACTTCTAAAGCGTTTTTCCGAAGAAATTTTAAGTTAGGACGTGGCTCTTTGATGGAACACGAGCTCGCCATGCAGGAGTTCGGTTTGTGTTTCCAAGGAAGCCGGATGTTGTTTTTATTATTTCTTTATTTGACTGTATCTCGAGTGTTTGCTCACAGGCAACACTGATTTTTTTTTTGCTCACAACCAACGTTGCCGACCGCGTCACGCAATTTCAGTAAAATGTGCTTTCCAACGCTACCTGGTGAATAAATGTTGTTGCCTGGTCCTTTTTCCAGCAATGTAGCCGGCATTGTTGCATTTATCATTTGTCCTGGTGGGCAGAGTGGCAACTTCATAGTTTAAAATGCAACCTATTGTTAATCCTTGATGAGTATATTCTAGACACGCTTACCTGCGACATGTGATAAATCATTGCGCTAGATTCCGCTCACAGAGACCAAGTCAAACCCTCCCAAGAACTAGAAATAGTTGATTTTCGTTGCTCACGTTTCTGCTTGCCTATAGCTTGCTCTCGGAAGCTTTTCAGAGTGGGTCATGGTGGTGGTCCAAAACATTATTCGTAAGGCCAATAACTAAAACTTAAAAAATTAAAAGCAGCGCTGGGCTGCCTTCAGGCTGCCGGTTGTGGCTTCAAAGACCTGCCTGGTACTATCATTGTGACCATTCGCACAATCATCGTCAAGCAATGGAACGAAATGGTCATAATCAGGGAGGCCAGCATATGAGATAAAGTCCTCACTGCTCTCCCTTAATATACTCAAATGATAATTGCACATTCCTTGTTTTCCTTCTCCACAACGTCACTTCCCTATAGCACTTCAAGGTACAAAATATTACACACGGCTATCCTATACTTTACCCTCCCCCTCCTCCTTTCGCACCCTCCTCACACCAACATTTCTTTCCACCCCTTTGCTCTAATATATAATACATGGTTATGCTATACATTACCCTCCACATCGTCATTTTCCTCCGCCTCACTCTCCGTTCTCTGGTAGTCACTCTCGCTTAACTTTCCTAACCCCTTGCATTGCTGTACAACACACGCCTATATAACTGTACACTGGCCATGCTATGCTTTACATTCTCCCCTCCTCATCTTATCTTCCTCACCCTTCACATTACTACGCATCCCTTCTTACCTTTCCCACACCCGTGCTATACTATACATGGCTCTGCTATACGTGATTTCACCTGCGTGATGCAATACACCGTTATGCAATGCCTTACCGTCTTTCCTCTTTCTCACCCCCACTTCCCTTTCCTGCACCCTTACTATACATAATCACACATTACTATGCTATACACGGGTTCGCCTGCGTGACGCCATACATGGTCATTATACCTATATGGTGAAGTAGCGCACTTGGACGGGGAGAAAGAGGACAAAAAGGAACACGACACTCAGCACTCTCACAACTGAATTTATTTCAGTAAAATTACTTCATATATGGGCACCCAAGCGCCCCCGAGCGACACAGAAATGAGTCAACCCTCAATACAAACTTATCAAAGAATCAATCTTGTGTAGGTTCTAGTGATAGGATAACCGATGCACGTGTAAATGTGAACCAACAGCCCATGTATTCTTATCTACGAACAACTTCCTGCGCACACTCACGCGATAACGAAAAACCAAAACTCAACGAAGCATGTGCAGCTTATACACTTTAAAACTGATGTACAGTTTAGGGTGATGGCAAGATGTTCAACTAGAAATCTACACGCCCTGAAACTGAAATAGGAGACAAGAATGAGGGCGTAACAAAAGCAACACTACATTTTAAAGACCTTCAAGGAAGGTACCTTCCCGATGACTTAATGAAACTGATAATTGACTAATGCAGCAGTCTTTTCTTTGGTTAATGTGAAACGCTTCAACTATTTCCTTGGTTAGTTGGTTCACATGATGGAAAACTACGCAGGTATCATCAAACAGTGGCAAGCAGCCACACTGACAACAGTGTCCCTTTATGTGGGAATGATCATTTTTTGTCCAAGGACCTATTATGCTCTGACAGCCTGGTGTTCAGACACCGACCCGTTTGACTGATGTATACTTTCCGAAATGAAAGGGGCAACAATATACAACGGATAATTTACATCTAACAAACTTTCTTTTGCAATTTATCGTGCAGCTCTTGGCATTAGTTCTTTCTGCTGTGGAAAGCTTGCGGTCTAAACTTGCACACATTTTACCAAGCTTGTTGGATGCCGAGAAAACTACTCCTAGGTCATACGTATTGCATATGTTTTTAAGTTATGTGCAATCTTGTGCGCATGGTATATACACTATCTTTTTTTTTCTGGTTTCAATTTTTGCTGTAATCGTGTTCAGGGATTTATCTCGTACGTAAGTAATAAACTTGTTTGCTGATCTACAGAGCACGTGTTTTTCGTACCCTGCAATTTTAGCCTGGTAATTTGTTGACTTAAGGTTTCGCTAATCTTTTCTAGGCACGACTTTGTCGAGGCTGCCATCAGACAGGAAAATGTTATGCCACTCTGTACGACCTTAGAATGTGCCCAAGAATAGCTAAGTAACGATGTTTCCGTTTGTGCAGTGTGTGAGCATACATGCCCAGCTGTGGCAGTTATTTCTACATCCAAAAACTGCAGTTTGTCATTTTTTGGTAACTTAAGAGTGAAATCCAGCCCTTGACTATTGTTCCTAAAAATTTCTAAAACTTCTGCTGCTCTTTTTTCTACATCACCCGGTTTAAGAAATACCAAAAAGTCATCGCCAAAGCGGAACACCCTGAGTGCAAGTCTATTGCGGAACACCCTGGGTTCAAATCTATTGCCTTCTCCAGGCTAGCTTAGTAAATTGTGCTCAAAACCTGGGCTACTTTCGAGCCTATAGTAACGCCTGATTTTGTATGGTACAGAATATTGTTCCACATTACAAATGTCGACCTAAGGTAAAAGAATAATACTTCAAGAAGAGCATCAGCTGACACACCACACTTATTCACGAACTCTAACTCATCGTTTTCACCTGTTATACAATGCCTTACACTTCACAATAGGGGACCATGCGGAATGTTGTAATGTGTATCATGTACATAAGTACTGACGAAACTGCATTTACCTGGGTTATGAAAGCTTAAATATGTAACCAACGCCTTGGAGTTTTGAAGAACGAGGCGTTAGTTGCATGCTGCTTCCTGTTTTCTTACTGCAGCTTGAGTACAATAGAAAAAATATCATTGTTTTGTAAAGCACTGTTTCTATCGGCGAAAGCTTCTCTTTTGTGAGTCTAGCTTCCTGTGGCCTATCTTCACTACACATCCAGGCAGTATGCGTTGTTGCCGCTTCAAGTTCGTGAGCACTATTTTATTTTCTGTCAGCGTCGGCGATGTGTAGCCGAACACAAAAAGCTCGCGCGAACAGGTCGACCTTGCACCTTAGCCGCGGCATACAACGTACACCGTCTTGACATCATCCACACGACTTGCAGCAATGTAGACCCACAAGGCACTAAGAAAATCGGAGCTGTTCAGCAGTGTTGCACGGGATCCTGTCGCCGACTACGCGAAATTTGTAACAACGCCGACAATGACAAAGCCCATACGGTCACCTTTACTGTTTATTCCAATTGTCTTCTTCCTCTGCCTACAATAGCTGTACTCTTGTGTCTTCTATTTTGTATTCTTCCTCATATATCGTTTCCGAAGCGTTAACCGCCTTTGAAGATCAACACTTTTTGCCTCTGGTGCTGTCTTGGGAGTGCCTATTTCCCAGCAGTCTGCGTAGAAGCGTTATGTTCTCTCTACACATAAAGAGAGCGTACGCGCAACCGGCATGAAAATGATGTGGCGCTTACTGTGACAAATGATTTGCGACAGCAATATGTAATGCGGATGTAACGTGATCTGAAAACACGCGCTGGAAGGATGTGTATAAATATATATCCTGCAACGATCACTCCTCACGGAGGAAAAATTAAGGCAGCTTCGCAGTGGTGGTGCAAAGCCTGAAAGAAGTGTGGATCTGGGCAGCCTCCTTTTTTCTCTAGATTTCTCTATTTCTTTCTTCCTCTCTCCTTTCCTTCGCTCCCTTCTCTCTGTTTCTTTTCCTGTCTTTTCTGCCGCTGTTTATTTCTATTTATTTCTTTCTCCTTATATATCTCTTGCTTCCTTTTTTTCTCTCTCTCCCTGTCGCTCTCCCACTTCCTATTTTTCTCACGTGCTTCCTCCTTCATTCTATTGTTCTCTCACTTCCTTTGTATTTCTTTCTCTCTCGGTCCCTATTTCTCGCTCTTTCTCTCCTTCTTTTTCTTTCTCTCCCTTTCTTTCTCTCTGTTTCTCTCTTTCTCATTCTTTCTGTGATATGCTTTGCTCTCTCCCCTCCTACTTTCCCTTTATCACCTCACATGTCTCCACCTCACCTTCACTTCCCTTTCCCACTTCATTGCTATACTAAAACAACGCCCTGCTATGCTGTGCTAGCGTGCCTAGATATCCGAGTGGTTAAGAACCTTGCCTTCCTGTCAGGGGTACGAGGGTTCGAATCCCACCTCGTCATGGAGCCTATACTAACTTTCTGATCATATGGTGATTCATATAACTTCCGAATGTCCGAAAAATGTAAATTGTATTAATCTGTTTCGAGTAGGAAATTAGTTAATTACATAAAAAAACTCGAGTGCACATGCAGGAGAAAATGTTACGTTATCACTTCAAGAAGAAATAGCCAAGCAAAACAAATAAAAACTGCCTTTCGCGGTTGCACTTGACGTCTTTATGTTTCGATTTGCAAAGCAGTCGATCGTTGGGGCATTTGTCTACTAAGTGGTCCTAGCGCTCAGAAAATCCTGGATCAAATACAGGAATGACGGCGAGCTCATGGTTGTTGCGGCAAAGGACTTTCTCAAGCAATTCGAGCTTTCGAACAGAGTTGTGGAAACGCTGATCCGCGCACAGGTGAATCAAATGCAAGAAGTCGAAAATGCGCTAGAGTTGGATGTTGAAATTCTCGAGTCTCACTGCAGCTCCTATTTGTACCAAAGCCACTTCAATACCACCAATTAAGCCACGATTTCACATGCACAGTCATCTTCCAGACCATGTGCCCCTAAAGTGTCTGATGAGATGGCGAAATTAAGGTTGCAGCGGAAAAGTCCGCGTTAGATGCGCTAAATGTGACCAGCTTCTTCGCCTTCTTAAGAGATATTGCATTCTTGATTTTCACTCAGCTTAGTCCTGATGGGCCCAAACGGGTACCGCCATTTTCTGCTCGGAAATTGCAGTTTTCATTTTTCTTCTTCTTTTGAGAAGTGTTTCGTGGTCCTAAAACGCTTGCAATAAAGATTTGATATGAGTGTGCCTTGTCTACTTTGTTCTCGGGTCTGAAGAGGATAATGCTTGAAAGGTATGTTTGCTTCGGAAGATTGAAAACCTACCTGGGCAATAAAATATGTCAGTGCAGCTTCTGTTTAACAACAAATTTGTGCATGTGCTATTGCGGGAAGTTCTAGAAAGAACGTGGCCATTTACGTCAGTATGACGACTCTTGCGTTCGTAGCTCTTCTAGACGACAGCGAGCTAAAAGTAAGTTTGTCGTACATACCGGAAACGTAATACCAGGAAGCGCTGGCATATTGGCGTTTGATCTGCGCAGGGAATCGTGTAACTGCACTGCAGCATACTAGTCATCATAACAATTTTGAAGAAAGAGAATCTTGTAAAGGAGAAGAGGGCAAACGCGCGCTTGCACGTATGCCAGCTTGCACGTTTGCTATTTATCCGCCGTAAATGAAGTCTGTGTCTCCGCTACACTTTTTTTCCGATTCCATGGAAACACCGAGCGTTTGTAATGGACAAGCACTGACCCGATTTCACGAAATTTGTTAGGTTTAAAAGAAAAGATCCCGCAGAGTGATGAAAATAAATATGTACCCACAGCGTTATACATTAACGCCAGAGCCTTAAGGAGTTGTGTCTCTGAAAATGTCTCATCGGCGGTGTATTCCATAATCCAGGAATCCCGATGGATGTGTGGGATGCGGAGTCGGTGAAGGACGGATCCCAACATAAAACGAAACGATGTTTATTAACGTAGTAGCAGCAGCAGGGCAAGCATGCCGATGCTGCGCTTCGGAAGGTTAGAGAAACAAACATGCAACCGAGCTTGGTAGCTTGGGTTATATAGCCAGTAGTGGTGACGTAAGCCTCCGACGAAACTGCGTGGCGCTGTCTTTTATCGGAAGCGTGTTGCAGCAAGTAGCTGTGTCACGCCGGGCTAATCAGTGACGAGACGGAGGCTGCGTAGGTCTGTGCGCAGTGGTCGCCACATCACCCCCCCGCGGAGTGCAGAGCCCTCAGGGTCTGTAGAAATCTAGGAGGCGTACCAGACGTCCAGAGCGTGTCGTGAAAGGAGCGGGCTGCGACGTCGGTGGCTGTGGAAGGACGCCAGTTGAAAGAGTGGCGCTACCAGGTTCGTTCGCCGCGATGTATGCGGGCTTGAGTCGGTCAATCGAGACGCGGACGTCGTTCCCGTTCAAGCGCAAGGTGAAGTTCTTGTCGTCGCGATGGACGACTAGATAGGGTCCGCTGTAGGGTGGCTGGAAAGGCCGGCGGACGGTGTCGTCGCGGAGGAAAGCATGCGTGCACGATGCTAGCTCTTTGAACACAAAAGGTGTGGGCTTGCTATGGTGGGCTGCAGGGGACGGGCGTAAGGCAGCGATGGTGCGTCGGAGCCGGGCGACGAAGTCGGTGGGGTCTGACGTCGTAGTGCTGGATGGCAGAGCTGCGAGAAATTCACCTGGCAGACGGAGTGGTTCCCCGTAGACGAGCTCTGCTGGCGTAGCATGGATGTCCGGCTTGAAGGTGGCGCGAAGACCGAGGATGACAGCTGGGATGGCCTCGAGCCAGGTTGAGTCCAGGTGGCACATAATGGCGGCTTTGAACTGTCGGTGAAAACGCTCGATCATTCCGTTGGCGCAGGGATGGTAGCTCGTGGTCCTCAAGCGTTCAAACCCGATGGTCAATCCCAGGAGCCTGAATAGGTGAGACTCAAACTGTCGCCCTTGGTCGGTGGTTACGCGGCGGGGAGCGCCGAAACGGGCAATCCAGCCGGAGAAGAAAGCCGAGGCGACGTCTTCCGCGGCGATTCCCTCGAGAGGCCATGCCTCGGGCCATCGAGTGTAGCGGTCGATGGTGGTGAGGCAGTAGCGGTAGGGTCCTGCCGGGGGAAATGGTCCTATGATGTCAAGGTGGGCGTGCTTGAACCGACCTGAGGGCTGAGTGAATGTTCCGAGTGGGGACGTGACGTGCCTGGTGATTTTTGCACGTTGGCAGTGAATGCAGGAGCGCGCCCACGTGCGACAATCCCGCTGCATGGAGGGCCAGACATAGCGGTCAGCCACGAGTCGTGTAGAGGCACGTATTCCGGGATGGCTGAGGTTGTGGAGCTGGTTGAAAAGACCACGGCGATGGCACAGGGGCACGTAGGGCCTGCTTCGTCCTGTCGACATGTCGCAGCAGATAGTTCTTGCCGACCCTGGAATGGGGACTTCTTTTAGCTGAAGTGAGGACGTGCCCTTGAGTAGTTCCTGCAGCTCGGCGTCTGTGGTCTGAGTCTCGGCGAGGATGTCTGCTGTTATTTGCACTGAGCTGATGGTG
Organism: Rhipicephalus sanguineus; assembly: GCF_013339695.2. Lineage (NCBI taxonomy): Eukaryota > Metazoa > Arthropoda > Arachnida > Ixodida > Ixodidae > Rhipicephalus > Rhipicephalus sanguineus. The sequence goes on from NC_051184.2 coordinate 57,480,972, forward strand.
GCCACACGTGAAAGCGCGTCGGCGACCATGTTGTCTTTCCCGCTGATGTGTTGGATGTCGGTGGTGAACTGTGCGATGAACGAGAGTTGGTTCTGCTGAACAGGCGGGAGTTTGTCGCGACGTTGAGAGAAGGCGTACGTTAGAGGTTTGTGGTCGGTATAGATGGTGCAGTGCTGCGCTTCGAGAACGTGGCGAAAGTGCTGCACTGCTTCGTATATCGCCAGAAGTTCTCTGTAGTAAGCTGGCGAACTCGAACGGGCAGCGGTCGTGGTTTCGTCGGTGGAACTGGCCATTGAGGGGCTCACCTTCCGAGCTGAGAGTTTCCTGGAAAAGAATGCCAAGGGGTGCCAGGTGTTGTCCACGCGTTGCATCAGGGCGGCGCCGACGGCGAAACCAGAGGCGTCCGTGAAGAGTCCCAAGGGAGCGTCTGGGACGGGATGGGAGAGGAGCGTGGCGGTGCAGAGAGCAGTCTTACATTCCTCAAAAACTTGCACCAATGTCGGTGTCCACGTGATGGGTTGGTTTCCACGTAGACCAGCCAGGACATCATGAAGGGGCGCCTGGTAGTCGGCAGCGTGCGGTAAGAAGCGTCTATAGAAGTTCAGCATGCCGAGGAAACGGCGAAGGTCTTTAGCGGTGGTGGGTTGAGGGTACTTTTGCAAGTCAGAGATGCGATCAGGCAGGGGTCGAGTTCCCTCTGACGAGACTTCGTGGCCGAGGAAATGGACGGTGGAAGCGCCGAGCGTGCTCTTCTGGACGCTGATGAGCAGGCCGTGGTCGTCGAGGCGTTGAAGCAACAGACGAAGGTGCCCGTGGTATTCTTCGGCGTCACGTGAAAAGATCAATATGTCGTCAAGATAGACGAAGCAGAAGTCGAGGCCACGGACGACTTCGTCGATGAAGCGCTGAAAGGTTTGCCAAGCGTTCCTAAGGCCAAAACTCATGAAGGGAAACTCGAAGAAGCCAAACGGGGTGATTATTGCCGTTTTCGTGACGTCATCCGGGTTGACGTGTATCTGCGTGTAAGCCTTCACCAAGTCTAGCACGGAGAAGACGTGGCAGCCATGAATGCGATGGGCGAAGTCCTGTATGTGGTGGACTGGGTACCTGTCCGGGATGGTGCGTGCGTTGAGGGCGCGGTAGTCCCCACATGGTCGCCAGCCAGCGGTCTTCTTCGGGACAAGGTGAAGTGGCGAGGCCCATGGGCCGTCGGAGCGACGGGCGATGCCTTCTTGGAGCATGGCTTCGAACTCTGCCTTGGCTATGCGCATGCGGTCTGGGGCAAGGCGACGGGCACGGCAAAAAACCGGGGGGCCTGGAGAGGTCCGGATGTAGTGCACGGTGGTGTGCTGCACTTTGCGTGGCAGTCCGCTTGGGCGCGTCAAGCCGGGAAACTCGGCGAGGATGGCATGGTACGGCGAGTGATCATCAACACTGTGGACCTTGATGCTTGGCTGTTGGGCGGTCGTTCGCTGGCCTGGTGTGGAGTGTCCCGTTGTCGCGTCGATAAGCCGGTCGTTGCGGCAGTCCGGAAGGAGGTTGTAGTGAGCCAGGAAGTCTGAGCCGATGATTGGCTCGGCGACGTCGGCGATGACAAAGTTCCAGTGGAGGTCGCGGCGTGAGTTCTTGAGCTGGATGTGCAGGCGCAGCGAGCCGTACGTCTTGATTGTGGACCGGTTTGCCGCGCTGAGCTCGAAAGATGTCGGCGGGTGGGGGCCTTGAAGGTGAGATCGCGGGTAGCAGCAAATGTCGGAACCGCTGTCGACCAGGTAACGCTGCTTCGTGATCTGGTCGGTGACGAAGATGCGACGGCCTCCGGGTTGGCAGCTTGCGGCCGTCTCTACGAACTGCCGTTGTCGTTTTCCGCATGTCCCATGGAACAAGGTGAACGACATTGGTGGGCTTTGTCGCCGAAGCGTCGGTGGTAGTAGCACGGACTGTTGATGTCAGGTTGCGGCAATGAGGTGGTGTTCCTGTCGCGGCTTGGCGAATGGCGGCGCTGTCGCATCGGAAGACGTTCACCCAGGTGTTGTTGGATGGAGGTGAGCCGTCGATCGATGTCGTCGATACGGCGCGCAAGCTCCGTGGTGTTCAGCGGTGCGGCGACAGCCTGGGTGGTGGGCGACAACTGCGGTAAGGAGGCCTCGACGACGCGATCAGCGATTTCCGCAAGTTCGTCGAGAGGTAGCCTGACCTGTGCCTGCAGAATTGCCTGGGCGTGCGGCGGGAGTCGTTGGAGCCACAGCAATCGCAGGAACGAATCCTGTACGTGCATGTTGCCCGCGAGCGCACGCATGTGGCGCAGGAGCTGCGAAGGGTTGCGCTCAGCGAGCTCAGCGGACTGCAGTTGTCGTATCTTTTGTTCTTCTGAGAGTGATAAGCGACGGATAAGTGCGGTCTTCAGGTGTTCGTACGCGTTAGCCGTTGGCGGGTTTGCGAGGATATCCCGGACCTCGTTGGCATAACGTGCGTCCAAGTGGGCGACGACGTAGTCGTAGCGGGTCCGGTCTTGGTTGATGTGCGCCAGGTAGAACTGGGCCTCGACCTGGGCAAACCAGACCTCGGGTGAGTCCGCCCAAAACGGCGGAAGCTTGACAGCAACACGCCAGGAAGCAGCGTGCGGGGTGGCTTCAGCAGCTGCGGGTCCGGTGGGCACGGCCTCGTTTGTGGAAGCGTTGCGAGCTTGCTGCTGTTGCTGGGTCAGTAGTTCCTGTTGGAGTTGTTGTACCTGGTGGCGGAGAGCGGTAAGGTCTTCTGGGTCGGCCATGGCGGTGCGGTTAGTTCGATTTTCGGGTCACCAGATGTGGGATGCGGAGTCGGTGAAGGACGGATCCCAACATAAAACGAAACGATGTTTATTAACGTAGTAGCAGCAGCAGGGCAAGCATGCCGATGCTGCGCTTCGGAAGGTTAGAGAAACAAACATGCAACCAAGCTTGGTAGCTTGGGTTATATAGCCAGTAGTGGTGACGTAAGCCTCCGACGAAACTGCGTGGCGCTGTCTTTTATCGGAAGCGTGTTGCAGCAAGTAGCTGGTGCCACGCCGGGCTAATCAGTGACGAGACGGAGGCTGCGTAGGTCTGTGCGCAGTGGTCGCCACAGATGCAAGGAATAAAAAGTACTGGCGGTTTCACGCTGTGAAAACTGTCGTACAACAAAGCTTCTCACGCCTTTCACTCGGACGATCGCAGCTCCACCATAATAGGCAGTTTTAGAATAGCGTACGCTAAGTTAGCGTTAGCGTTTGCGGCCCGCTATTTCCGTCACTTAACGGGAGCCCGCAAGAGGTTAGCGTACGACGCATGCGCAGTTGCGCGAAAAGCCAACGCAAAGCTTTGCGTACGCTATTCTAAAACTGCCTAATTGCTATGTTTTCTGTAAGTTTCCTGTATCTTCTTCCTATTGACTGTGCTAGGTTAGGCCTGTGGTTACGGGTCGACGTGCTTTATTTGTGACAGTGCTTTATTTCTCAATAGCCTCGCACCAGCTACGTAAATGAGACAATGAAGCAAGAGGGACTTCCAGTTCCGCGGACACTATATGTATTCTCACGTGGTGGTGACGTCGACGAAGGCAGAAGTGGGCGCGTTCAAGACCAAACTGAATATGTGGGTGAAATTGTGCGCAGAAACTGTAAGGGGCAGCATACAAGCAATTCAAGCAGTGCACTGAGAGCTGCGAGAAGAGCGTCGACCGTCGAGTGACCTGCCACGCGGTGCAGAGCGTCGATATTTATACGTGTGCCATCGAAAATGCCAGTGTTATCGCTGGTGGCCGGGCAAGTTCCAAAGTAAACTATAACGTTCGCGATGTGCGCGTAATCTCATCGGAAGGTTCTAAAATAAACGTGATGCTTCCCAGTCATTCGGGTGCCGTTTGCGCAACGCAGCAGTTGCACATGTAATGGGGCGGCAACATAAAAAATAAAGAGAAAGGAGCGTCGCTATATACTCATTTTATTCGTCAGTCACAGCGTCAACAAAGTGTTCGGCTACGTAACGAGCGCATTGCCTTCCAAACACGCAGTGGGTAGTTGGCGACTTCCCTTACAAGAGGCGTCCTAGGAGGTTTCACAGTGGGCAATGTCAAGCTCCTGGATTTTCCTTTCTTCACGGCACGGTTGAGATGTTTACCAAGAAGTAAATCAGTGAGCCAAAGCGAATGAGAAGGCGATGTAACGGTATCCGGTAACAGTATCGTGTTCCACCCTTCCACGGGCCCTGCGCAACTCTATTCCAAGCAATTTTTGATTGACCTGCCTGTTAAAAAAAATCTTCTGCATGTCCGTGCTCCGATATATTCAGCTGCCAAGTTTAATTGCGGTTCTAATGATTACGCACGCAAAACAGCGGGGATCGGCGCAAAGGTTATCCATGATGTGACGCGCAGTAATTCGTTGATATCGCCAGCTGGTAATAATAGGGTAACCGTTATATTTGCCTTAATACCGCACAAAACTTCCGCGGCACTTCGGGGCGTTGCCTTGCGCCAGTGTGCATACTGTCTTGCGTGCGTAATCATAGGAACCGCAATTAAACTTCGCGGCCGGATATCTAGGGGCACGGCGATCCTAGAAGAATTCTGCCAAGTGCAACTGTGCAGAAACATGACTACTCGAAATTTTCAATAAAAACATACCCACCTAATGCAGTCAGTAAAAACTTCAGTGTGCAATCTTCAATAATTGGTCGGGTGTCAGCGATAATTACCATCCCACTTTGCGTCCCCCTAGATATGGAGCTTATTTGGAAAGGTGGTCTTCACGTACCTCCCCCCGGTGAATTTCGAGAAAATCATAAATCTCATCGTAGAGCATGTAGCGCGAAACTTACGGGGACACAAGGAAGCAACATAAACACGAGACGAGCGCTAACTTCAAACTGAAATGTATTCTCAGAATCCACGCCTATATACAAACCAGCAGAGATCAAAACACCGTAAGTTTCGCGCTACATGCTCTACGATGAATTCTTACAAACTCGCCCAGATTTCCGTTCTTGTAATCATAAATCTCAATTGTGATCACCCTTTTTATTGCAGCATCAAATGTCTGTGCGCAAAAATGTTTTCATTGAAAATTTCTTATATGCGACCAACTTTGTATGATTTGAACGAGATGTCTGTTAGTATTTCAAAAGCTTTGTGTTTCCTGCTGAAAGTATATTAGTTTATCGGGTTCGTTTTAGGTGCTTAACGTGAGAGCTATTATACACTGCGCTATTAGTGGTTTTTTTCTTATAGCTTTCGTAATTGCGTAATTGATGGGAGTCGCTGCACTGCTTGCGACTCCCGGCTAGGGGGTTCCCATGTAATTCCAAGCACTTCAATAAGAAGCCCACGCACGATGGCGCAAATACTGGTATATTGTACTTTGTCCATAAACGCATTACCGTATCCGCAGTGCAACTGCTAGGACATCTTTCGTATTAGATAAATCTTTTTGTTCAGTTTCCCAGTTTCACTTTTTTCAGTCTTAAAAGCACTTGAATTTTCCGAAGATGCTGTACAACTATTTCCATTTACATCGAGTATACGCCTGCTGGCAATGGCAATGGCCACTTGGCAATAAACCAAATGGCAATGAACACTTCAAGCTTTGACTCTTAAGTTCACATTTTGATTGTTGAACACACTTGTCATTCACGAAAGCCATCAACCTTTTCCTGTTTTTGAGCTTTGATATTTACTGAATGAAATGCAAATTGGACTCGTGCCGTAGACCAAAAAACTCAGCGTAGGTGTTGTACTTATGAAGTCAATGTCCTTCTATATACAGAAGAGCAGGGAAAACACTGACCGGGAGCCAAGCACCAAACTTGAGAAGCAATGTTAGCAGCTGTCATTAGAACCAATTGCATTTCCGCACAGATTTTTTTTTCAGTATTGGCTGCATAATGAGAGCGAATGTTGGTTAAGCTAGAAGATGCATCACATGAAAGACAGGTAAATGTAGCGGAGAAAAACAAAGCATAAGTGGTGGAAATGAAGCCAAGACACCAGCCGCCAACTTGAGAGAAAGTGGAAGATGGAGGGCTACCATTTGAGGAAATGAAATGAATGATAGGCCAACACAACATTATTCAGATCAACCTACGTATATGCCTCGGTAATGTCATTCAGGCCGCGTCGATCTTAACAGCAGGCTAGAATCTGTGCCAGAAAAGCAGGCACGTTTATCTTCACGACGTACTCAATTTAAAAGGTGGTATCGAAATTGTAGCAGAAACATAATCTTACTAATTTTCATGCAGGTTTAAGGTACTTTGTGGTGTTGTTCTGAGACAGAGCCTCAGGAAAAGAAATGATGAAGCCGGCTTAAAAAGTACACAAGCAAAGTAAGACACTTTAAGCAAAAAAAAATGGAAAAGAAAACGAAGGAATTGGAAATAACAAAATCTGCCTTGCGTGACACACTACACTAGGTCTCATAACGTCCCGCTAGAATGTTGACAAAAAGAAGCAGTCACCAGTGCTTTTGATGACGGTGATGGTCTCGTACGCTGCTTTAAGACGAGTCGATGAACTTTGGCAAGGTCACAGTCGCCGGGTAACGTGCCTACCAGTGCGTCGGAGCCCGACGGAAGACACGGTAAGCTTCTTGCCCCGGCAAGGACTGCGGCTGCTCCAGGGTTTCACTCAAAGCTCCGCCATGGCTCGTTCCCAGCAGGGAAATCCACTCAGGAAGTCCCGCCTTCCACGGGTGGTTTATGTTCCGCAGTCGAGGCCCGAGCAGCGTGCACACGACCTGGAGAGTCACGGCCGGCACACCTTGAGGCCACGTATATCAGGGTGCATCAGGAACAGCTGGAGCATCGTGACCTTGTCGGACTTCACGCGTTCGTGTCCGCAACCCGACATCACGGTCACGCGACGCCGGCGACCAGCACTCCAAAATTTTCCAACGCGTCCTGCCCACGACTCGCTACCGAGCGTTTCATCTTCCCATTTTCTTGTCCTCCGTGCCACCTTCACATTGGTCGTCTTGCTTGCTTGCTTGACCCTTAAGTATTGGCTCTTACCAGGGCTGGGCAGAGATACTCAGAAAAGTATTCCGGAATACAGATATCGAAATACATGAACTGGAAGCCTAAAATACAGATACTGAGATACATTTGCATTTAACGTAACGGGATATTTCGGAGACACTTTTGCAATAAGACGAAGAAAGTATTCCGGAATACAGTTACAGCGATACAGATACTGTAATACTTTTTTATTTCAAGGATGCTCATACTACGCAAAAGACACTTATTAGTGCAGCATAATATTGTAATTAAAGTTACAGCGCATCGAAACGTTTAGTTCATTTATTTATTTATTACAGTACCCTCAACGCCGTTAAGACATTGCAGGGGAGGGGGTGGACAAAGTACATAATTAGTAACAAAGACATAATTACAATTGTCAATTGCAATAAAAATACACTATTTCACAGCAACAGTAACAAGGATTGGACACCAAAATCGACATACTTGGCGAACAAACTAAGCTATGCTAGAAATAGCACACTTTAAGCAAATCACTCGAATCACTAATGAACACCAGTGAATTGAGAAAAAGCACACATTTATTTTGAAGATCTGCTTTGCTGAGAAGGTTGCTATGGATGTAGGCTTCTCAGATAGGCTGTCTTCTAACAGCTTTGGTTCAGCCTCAGCACAAGACTCGCGAAAGAAAAAAAAATCTGTCTACCGCTGAAGGCGAGCACAAATTCGTGTTAGAGTGAATAAATATCGCCTTCATAGCCGGATTGCCCTGTAGCGTGGCGATATCTCTTCTCGGATCATCTAGATACCGAAACACTTCCGCCCTCACTTGGGTTGTTCTGACCGTTGAGAATCCGAAGTCTGTCCCCATCTTCGGAATTTTCAGCCGTCTGACCCTGTCGGCTTCAATGAAGCTGTCACCACCACCGACGCTACCAGCACCCATTTCAGAAAGCCGCAACAGGCGAAGTCGGCTCCGGCGGTGGGGGAGCCTGCTACCACAAAGGACCGTTTCACGCATGTAATCAATTAGGAACGCACCCTGACATTGGAGAGGTGGCTGAAAGCGCGTCAAAGATAGCCATCTTCTAGTCACTTCCCCCGCGACTACGGGAACTGCTTTCGGAAGTGCCGCCGCTTTGATAACTGAACGCACGCGAAGCATTAAAGCCTGTTCCAAGGCGGTATCCGCGCGGGGGGTGGCAAGTAATGGCTTGCTACCTGAAAAAAATTAGGCGCGCTGGACTGACCTTGAGAGACAGCGACTTTCGTCGGCAGAGGCCGACAACACTGCCCCCGCGATTCTGCCGTCTGCGGCGTAGCGCGCTTTACCACATGGACCATTCTGTGCTTGAGGGGTAACCATCGCCGCCCTATCTGTCAGCGACCGGCGGCGCGCCTTTGCTTGTCTTGGCACAAAAAATAAAAAAAACGCCATTACCCCATTGGAAACACGCCTCATTTCCGACACAAAAAGCAATGTAACGAGATACCCATGTCCTGCATAGTATCGCGATACAGGCGATACATCGTAAATGTATTTCACTACTGAGATACAAATACATCTTTGAAATGTATCGCGATGCAGAAATACAGATACTCAAAAGTATCTCTGAAATACTATTGCGATACTCTTGTACCGCGATACTGACCAGCCCTGGCTCTTACCCACTACGGGGGTTTGTCCATGAAACCGGCGGTTAATATAAGTGGGGAAATTTAGAATATACACGATGTAAAAGGAAATAGTCGGCCGTGTATGGTATATAGAAAAATTGAAGAAATATTACTTTATGTATTAGTGAAAATAAGAATGTGCCAGTTACAGAAAATACAATGAATTCGCGCGAGGAAATCGGATGTACCAAATTTTAATTGGAAATAATTAACAAGGGAGTGTTCTTGTGTCCCTAAGAAATTCGCATAGGGCTAAGCAAACGTTCCTGTGCTGCGGCCCAGACCGGATGCCCCAAGGGAAATAATGTTTTCAGAGTTAATAGTAATTCTTAATTTTCCGAATAACATTTTGAAATGTTTTTTTCCGAGGCTAGTAAATAGTGAAACGTCGTCGTTTGGGCCTCGACCATGCCTTTTGCCGCGAACTTTCTCTTCTTTTGGCAGGACCTGTTTTCACGCATGACTTTTGACGCCAACGTCGTTGACTTGTCTTTTCCGCACGATCATGAAGCATCGCTTTCGTTTCCTCCCAACGCATCTCAAAACAGACACGAGGCCACCGCTGTTCACTGAAACCAGCGCGTCACTACTTCAGCACACTAATATAGACACACGACACACTATATCGCGATTTTCATTTTTCACTACTGTATATAAACAATTCTGCTTACGCGACTTTTATCCGCGGAGAGATCATAGTATGAAAGTCGAACCAACTCGTGTAACAACTTTGAAAGATGAACAATTGCCATACACACTTTCACTTCAACAGTGGAATGCTTTGCAGGCGCATTCAGATACCATTACTGATTCATCTTTGAAGAAAAATTATCCAGATATTTTGGTTGCGCTGGCATTCATTAACCGTTATATTTTTTATGTGCTCGTTGTATATTTTCATTGAGTGTAGAATTTTGCCAAAACAGAGACAACGTCTAGGCTGACGTCCTCGTTTATTTGTATTAATACTCCCTGTAGTCAGTTTCTCTCTCTCTCTCTCTCTCTCTCTCTCTATATATATATATATATATATATATATATATATATATATATATATATTGTGATGAGGAAGACAGCACCGATGCTCTAGCGCGCGGGCAGCTAGAGCGAATATATATATTATATATATATATATATATATATGCGTGTGTGTGTGTGTGCCGAACTTCTTCACTGAAGTGCTACCTGACAGTGAATCCTTGGCAGCAGCATGTATTTTTGTACGCTTTCATTGCTTTCCATTTATATCATAATTACGTACATTAAAGTTAAATATTATCAATAACCTCCCGTACGCCTGCAATAACTTCTTCAGGTTACGTCTCGAAAAAAGAACGACCCCCACCCAATTCTTTCTTCCTTAATTATGACCTTAATGCCCACAATTCCGCGTTCTGAAAACGTATAGGCATGACAGAGATGTCATTCTCCCCTTTATAACTGCATAAACAAAACAGGCAGTGTCACCAGTTTCACTGAATGATACATCTTGATTAGGGATACCGCAAGTGCTTATCAAGAGCCCACTTTTGGTTTCATCCTTTTTAGTAAAGCGCAGTGAAATACCAGAACACCAGCACAGTCTAAACCATTTGGGGTATGACCCTTTGAAACGGTGTGGCTTGAATATTAAAAGAATTAGTATTAGAGAGCACGTTTTGTTGATCAAAGCAAGAAACTGTAATGGCAAAAGTAGTATTTGACACCATTTTGCCGTCAACCATTGCCGTCTAGAGAGACTCCTACACACTCCTCCATGTTCCTGGTTGTGACCATGGGCAGCCAGATTGAAATCCTCCAAGAGATGTTGTGTTGTTTATTTGCAAAAAAACGAATGCAGTACGACTGGTGGCGACGCCACCGGATGCACATACGCCTCTTTGAAGCATGACAGGCTGTGTGATTTTTATCCGTATCTCCGTCTACCTACTAGCACGTTATTACCATGTGTATTGTACGACAGCTTTCGCTGCATTTCCACCAGAGAAAAATTTATGGCAGCTTTGCACTAGTGGCGCCAAGCCTGAAGTGCGCAGCTCGGCAGCCTTGTTTGTTTCTCTTCGGTTATCTCTTTCTTTCCTTCTGTCTTCCATTCTTGTTCTCTTTACCACTTTTCCTGGGCTTTTTCTCCTTATTTGTATTAATTTTTTTTCTTTCATTCTCTTTTTAAGTTTCTTACAGTCTCTTTCTATTTCTCGCTTGCTACCTTTTTTTAACTGCGCAGTAGTGCACGCAGAAATTGAGGAGAAATGAGAAAATATACACAGTAACATATAAGGGGAAAACCTGCAGTGGTCAAGATGAACAGACAGCGAACAAGCAGCGAACAGACAATATCTCGCTCACACATTGGGTCGTGCATGTTAAGATGGTATATAAGCAGTGGCACCAGCGGTAACACCGACAATGAGAATTTATTGTCTGCTGAAACTTTCATAGCAGCTTCTCCTGTGGGAGGCAGTGGTTAACGCCCATTACCGCGAACCGCCAGTCCAGAGAAGAAGGTTGAGCGGCGGCGATTACACCTGTTGACGTCTTGTCTTTCTTTCTTTTGATGTGCATCTGAAGCTCGTTTGAGCTAGTACAAAGTTTGTGTCGCATGAGCCATACATGTGGGTTTGCCTGCGCTAATATCAACATGAAGGCAAGAGGAAGAAGACTTCTCTTTGGTGCAAGCGCGCGCTCAATATGCTACAGTTGGCTATGCCATATGTGGTTGTGCCTGCGTTAATATCATCATCAAGGCGCTTGAAGAACAAGAGGAAGCAGACTTCTCTTTGGCGGGAGCGCGCGCTCAAATGGCGATGCTATATGTGGTAGTACCTACGTTACGCCAAGCTACGACGACAGCCTACGACAGTCCGGACCCCTAAAGTGAGCCGCACTTCAAAGCCACAGGGCGACCAGTAAGGTTAAACGCAGACTCATTTTAGCGGCGAAGCACCTTAGGGTCTCGGCGTGTTGGCGTGCATCGTCGTCGTCGTCTGCTGTCGCGGCGTGCATCATCATCTGCTGTCGTGACGGTCCACTTTCTTTAGCGCAAAAGAGGGCGCCACCACCTCAGCGCTCACCATGTGGCGAGTGAGAGCGAACGGCGCGCCTTGACTAAGGAAACGCTGTTTCTGCGATGAATGCTGAACTACCAGCTTGGAAGTAACGAGAACGCGCCCTCATCCCGCGCTGCACAATCACGCTACACAGCCGTTCACCGGCCACCCCATACATAGAAACACTGGATTTTATTTTGACCTGCAATGGGTGCCGGTGGGAGATTGCTCTTGTGCGTTGTTGAGCAACAAATATTCGCAGCGTGCACGTTAACGAAAAGCGGACTGTGGGTCTCTGTGTCTAATCTTTCTTCTGTCTCTCATTGCCCAATACAGGTGATTTTGCTGTAGGAAACACCGGCGCACACTCCATGATTCTTCCTTCACAGGTTTCACGTTAGTGGAACTGAAACACCCTCCCTTACATCCTTCGCCCCTCCCCAATTTTTTATGTCTGCACGGCATCGCACAATGCGCATCAAGTGACGGCATGGCACTGTATCAGGGGCTAGGAGTTACGGAGTTACCATCCCTCGACAAGCCTCGCCTGCGTGCTAGGTATGTCGCCAGGCTCCTCATTGGGGTTTCTCTGCTCTGCTAAAACGTCAGATGGATGTTTTAGCAGAGCAGAGAACGAAATAACTATTTCTAGTCAAAATAATACTGAACAGACAAAAGCTTGGAATTGTTTACAGACGCTCCCTGTTTAGAGCATACGTGCTGTGAGCGCACATTGCGCGCCGTGACAACAACGGAGTTTCCTTCAAACGGCTTCGCGAGTAAAATACAATCAATCGCTGAAGTCGAACTGTGTCCTATATGCACTTCAATTGTGCTGTTTGCTTAACTAAATTGAGCGTACCACAATGAAGCCTCAATTCACCAATTGCGTTGCCGCAGCATATGAGAATTTAACTATACACATGCTACCATGTTGCGTGAGTGCTCTGAAGGCTGTTGTACAATAATTTGCTACAACTTCAAAACCTTCGACACCTGCGGCTCCTTGTGTGTGACACCGGAGCATTAATTTTTTTTCTGGACGCCTCATTCTCATTATTTCGCACAGTACGTTTCTCGGTCTCCTCGGGAGGCATCCCGTGCTTCTTTTTTCCAAATCTAGTGCAGTCTCTGGTTGGGGCGAAGACGAACAGAAGTCACTGATGTCCCAGCGCTAAAAAAGTGCAAAGGACGCATCATAGAGCTGGTAGTGCAAAAAAAAAAATACGTAGACACATGCTAGGAACATAAACACGAGACTAGCGCAAACGTCAAATTAAAATTTATTCTCAGCATCTACGCCTATTTCAGAAACCAGCAAAGATCAAAACACCACATCGTCAACCAAGGAAGTACATCTCATCCCAGAATGCGAAGGACGAAGCCAGAAATATTGTAAAGGGCTCTGTCTTACCATTGTTTATACCGCTGGCGATAAAAGGTATCTTTACCTACAAAATGCCTTGTAGTAAGGAAATTAAACAAAAATAAAATAGTACAGAATAGTTATCGGGCATTTCATGCGTCAAAACTTAAGATCCGGGGCATTGCCTGAAGATGTTAAGCATGTTTTCTTCTATTTGATCTTCAGTCGAAGCCTCACACCTTTAGTTTTGATGCATTAAATGACCGATAACATTTTATTCAGGTTTTTAGCGCTACGGCTAGTGTTATATTAATGATCACATTTCGTGAGTTTATGAAACAAGTACAAGTAATGTTTTATTACCAGCTGTGACTGCCCACTTCAAGCATGTGAATTGTGCCATTATTAGGTACTACTTTACTAATGCGCTGGCAAAGTATTGCGACCATATGCTACAGGAAAGCCTAGCACTTCTAACAAACGGCTATCTGAAACGGGATACCGGGAAGCCATTCGAATCTCATTGTTCGAAGGCTTGTCGGAAAGAAGTCACAGTTTCGCCGCAACGGCGAAGCAATGAATTCGATAGCAACAAATTGGAATGTAACGTGAAGCACGGAAAACAGCTCGAAATTTCCAGCGGGCCACATAAGCGCAAATGACTCACGCAATGAACAGACACAGGATGAGCGCGAACTATCAAGTGTCACAGCTCCACAGTTAAAGCGCGCTGCGCTAACATAAAAAAGGACGTACGAAACGAGCGCACAGGTGTACACAAGACGAGCGCGAACTAACTACTGTCACAGTTGTTACTCCTTTCTGCTTGAATTGCCCGCTTCTTTGGCAAACGCTGCCGCTGCAGCGAGCGAAGTGATCTTCGTACGCACTGTAACTTCAGCGCCGACATCGCGGTGAAAGCACAAGACATACGACATACCCCTCACGAGATAAGCGCGCGCGCAGGCGACCAGGCCCTGTAGGGTGAAGTGCACCGGAAGCGCGCGCATCGCAACGATCGAGGCGACGACGTTTAAAGCGCGCCGCTCGGGCAATTTGCGCCATCTTGCTGGTGACCAGGAAATCACGCTGAAGTAAATGGTGTATATAAATAGCTCGCTGTTAGCTGGCTGAAAGACGTACGCCTCATGGTCTACCCGTCTAACACCGCGTGCGGCGGAGTGAGTGGTCGCCCGCTCGATTTTTCTTAACTGTTTTCCTTTGTGGCTTCTAGGTATTAAAATAATATTGTCCAGCTGATACTTTATTACATGAAAAGCAATATGGCGCTTACGAAGAAGACGTCTGAGCGAATGACTGATGATTGTTATTTACAGATGACGAAGATCAATTCCAATATAATGCGTACACTAACTTTCCCCGTAGACAGAAGCGGCCAGCCTGGCCGCGATTTCCACTGTGGAATGCAAATGATAGGGCTTGAGACGCGAAACGTGCACGACCTCTGCTGTGCGGCAGCATTGGTCACTGTCGGCATGAGCAGGTGTGACATGGTAGCTCAAAGGCGAGGTCTACAACTTTGTAGGGGCCAATATAGCGAGACTCAAGATTTTCGCATAAGCCAGGTGTTCGTGCAGGCGTCCACAGAAGTACAGCATCACCAGGACGATAGAAAACGACGCTTTGGGTGACATCGTATCGATTTTTGCGATCTTCTTGACTAACTTCGGTGCTTATACGGGCGCGACAACGGCATTGGGCAATTCGGGACAAAAACTGGTCGCAAAATGAATGGTGAAGAGTTGACGGCGCCAGAGAAGAAAGAAACGTCGATTGTTGAGGTAGGCTGGCGCCCGTATACAAAGCAAA
>NC_051184.2:57495977-57508477 GCF_013339695.2 Rhipicephalus sanguineus
AAACCAAGTCTTGGCTACACCCGTCGGTAGAAGGCGACACGAGTAAGTTTTGCAGGGTCGTCCCAGTGGTTGAGTGCACTGACGCGGTCGTACTGCTCCAGCCAGTCTTCTGACGTCGTCCCCACGAAGGCCAGCGAACACCGGTGATCCTTCTGAGGTGGTGGTAACCAAGCAGGAAGGGTTTCCTGACGGGCAGTGTCGTGGATGGTCCAGCGTTGGGGTTCTCGTCTTATATATATATATATATATATATATATATATATATATATATATATATATATATATATATATATATATTATATATATATCCTCTTCAGACCCCGCGTGCATTAAAATGCACATTTGTTTTTTCCCGGTTTTCGAAATTCGCGCCACTATTAGAGCCAACATTCTTGGTGCAATCGCATGCTCTATCATGTGGTGCCATCTGGTCAGCAATACAGGAAGCATACTACAGTGGAAGCCCCGTTTTCCCGCTTTGAAACATGGCGTCATTCTCGTCTTCGACGTTCTGCTCACGGCGTCCAAGTAATTCACAAATTGCTCAATAATCATTGTGTCATATTTCTGAATTGTTGTTTAAATCTACTTAGGAAGGGTTTAGGGATAATTTCCACACGTCATGTAATCCTAAGGGCGAGTATATTTGTTATCACAAGCTGTTTTCTTCAAACGTGCATTATAATGCACACTCGGTCTCAATGAGTACTTTTTCCTGCGTATGTTTGCCAATCTGATGCGGTTCATTACTCTGTGGCATTAAGCTTTGGCGTTTGTTTTACCTAGGAATCAGTGATAAAGAAACGTGTTCTTGAGTCAATGACCAGCAACGACGCCCTCGGACCTAGATTCTCATACGACGAGGCTGTCCCTTCCCTATTACCTGTTGCCGGAAAACAGGTGTGGTGCAGAATTTGACAATAGGCAGTTTTCGAATAGTGTACGCTAAGTTAGCGTTAGCGTTTGCGGCCCGCTATTTCCATCACTTAACGGGAGCCCGCAAGCGGTAGCGTACGACGCATGCGCGGTTGCGCGAAAAGCCAACGCAAAGCTTTGCATACGCTACTTGAAAGCTCCCTAATGAGTCACCACAGAAGCTGCTGAAAGCCAAGGTTGGGCCCATGCCTGCTGAGCCAAGAACTGCGCAAGCAAGCCACATTTCAGAGCTTGGGAACTAGGGATCCTCCTCGAGGTGTCAAAACCCAGGATATTCTCAGCGCAATAGGCGTGCGCACAGGGGGGGGGGGGTGTCGGCCGCTCCCCCTAGTCACCTAAGAGGGGGGGGCAAACCTGCCCCATATGTTGACCCCCCTAGTCACCTAAGAGGGGGGTGCGCAAAATCTGCCTCGTACATTGATTAGTAGGGGGGGGGCGCTGCGATGAACCTTCACCCCCCCTGATGAGGAACCCTGCGCACGCCTATGCTCAGCGCACAAAGCTCCGGTGCATCACGTGCAACATTGTTCTTTGCGTCACATCCGCGCGAAACTTCTGCAGGCAGTTTCACAACAAATACGCGTGCTTATCGCGAGCAAATGTAAAATTTCGTTGTAGGCGAGTGTCGTTCGTTTTCCGTGCATTGAGACCCAGTGTGCATTATAATGTACACACTGCTGTGCAAAAACTGTTTGCCGTACAGGCGCAATTTTTCTCTGGTTTAATACAGCATGTGTGTGCATTCCAAAAATGTGTTCTGATTTCACCTGTGTGGCCACAAATTTGCTCAGGTCTCAGGAGGATATATATATACGGTGCATGACGGCGATGGCAAAATCAGCCGAGGCTGTCCATATAATTGCTATCGCAATAAAACCCGCAGATTGTCTGTATAATTGAAATCGCAATAAAAAATTGTTTCTGCAGTGTGTTCGCTGTCACACTCCTCTTCCAAAACGGTCCGATGAGTAAGCAAATATATACACAAAAGAACTAAATTGAATAGAATTTCGTGCCCTGAAGGTTACCGTGGTGCCAAAAGTACTGACGTCGTCTGCTTCGTTGATAAATTCTAATTCTCAAAGAAAACTAGTAATTGTTAAAGGACAAAATTCTAAAAGAACCTAATGAACGATATAACTCTTTTCGCTAATGTTTTTTCCGAAGAAAAAAATATTTCCATCGGTACTGTTGCACGTTAGAGTTGAGTACATTTCCTATGTTACCACGCGAACCTCATGGAAGGGTCGCACCCATTTTCTTCAGCTCAATTACTTTTAAAGACGATAGTCTTTCTTGGGGAACTTAAACGCAGAAATTTTGGTCTGTCTTTCTGTCTGTCCTTCTGTCTGTCCTTCTGTCTGTCTTTCTGTTTGTCGGCACGTCCCTCGATTCAGCGACTCGGCCAAAGTTGAACCACTTGCCCAAGGGCCAGCCATCGTGAACGGCTGACTAGGTTCATACTTGTGTACATTGTTGATCAAAAAGCAAACATTACGCATATCTGAGGCGCAACATCACTAGGTAGGTATTAGGCGGTGTGTTCCTTTAACAGAAAATACATAGATACGCAATTTTAAAGACCTTGATGGTATGCGTTTAACGTTGAGACAGTAACGCGTTTATTAAAGATTGCCACAGCTGAAGCGACCAGCGGTCCGAGCCGAGCAAGCGCGAGCGCCAACACAACCGTCTTCGTCTTCTTTCGCAGGCGTTCTTGTCTGCCGCCCTACCATGTTACAAATCACTCCCCCGCGGAAAAGGAGCCATCCTGGCGACCTAAGGAACAGGTACAACTGGTGGGTCATAATGCGGCTTCAGTGGATCGACGTGAACAGTCTCGCGGCCGCGACGACGGCGGTCCGTAGATGATTGAACAGGCTCAGTCATATAGTTAACTGGGGATGCTTGACGTAGGACGCGGTAGGGGCCTTCGTACTTAGGCAGTAGCTTTGTGGAAAGGCCAGGAGCGGAGGAGGGAACGCGAAGCCACACCAACGTTTCCAGGCGAATACGACTGAGGAGCAGGTTTTCGTCGTGACGGTCCTTCTGGCCCTACTCGCCCTGCAATGTTACAACCCTAGTTTCTTAAGGGGCGCTGAAAATGCGACTGCGCTGAAACTTGTCTTCCTCCGTGCCCTCTGCACAAGCTCATGTTGTGTTTCGGTTTCGGTTCAGTATTGCATTGTACGAATGACAGGGGGCGCCGCTCTGACATTCCTGTTTACCCAGGCGACGTGTAAGTAAGAGAGTTTGTGGGAGAGTACTCGTTGAGTGCGGACGTTTCTTGTCCTTCGGCGCATCGCGCCAAACAGCGTGTTCGGGCTGGCCGGCGTCCCCACTGGTCGCGTTGGTCACCGGCTGTCTTCGCCTGTCTTCGCCTGCCGCTGCGCCGGGACTACCAGCCCGCAACACAGCACTCGTGTTTCCCGACGTATTGCCAGATGGCGTCCATATCTCCCGCAGCGCCTCTTCTATCGTCTTTAGACGGCATTTGCAGCGAAGCACGCAGATACGCGGCCAATTTTTTAAATCTGGAATTATGTCACTGCACTCGGGTTAATTCGCTGTTATTCAATAAACATTAAAATAAAGCAAACAACTTTACATTTTATGCTTCCTGTAGGAAAATTGTTCCTATGCTGCCGTAAATGAGGCTACGATATCGATAATATCGATAATTTTATTGCAATAATAATATATTAATATTCTCGACGAGTCCTTGCCGTCCGTGTCACCGTCATGTTCCGTTGCGATGGAAATACCACGTGAGCCCAGGAAACTAGGAAAATTGTTCCGGAGACGCCTGTCCTCTAATAGCAGCTTGCCTAGCACACAGACATCCCGAAAGTCGCCGGTGTATGTCGTTGTCGGGGTCGTGACGGTTGTCACTGCGACTGCGTCGCGGCGTTGTCCGGCGGTTCAGAACAACTGGTGAGGTTACCAGCCATGGCCACGTACTACCACGACGCCGTACACGGTCGGACGTGGAGCAACAGGACGGAGCAGGCGACATTGCGAGATTGCGACATCAGATCCAAGAACAGTTAGCTACTAGCCTTGCTTCTTATAGCAGCTTGTTGCTAAAGAATTCATTGCATCGGTGTGATTTTTAATATAGCACAGGAATCTTTGTCCATGATTACCGGAAACCGTGATTAACATGCACAATAACCCACTAAGTTTTATTGCGCAGTTGTTTCTTCGTAATAACTGTGCGCCGTCTTCTCACGCCTTTCAAGTTGTCTTGGTAAAAATGCTGCTTGCCTGGTGCGCTGAAATAACGTCTCATAACGCGATAATAGTCATACAATTATCTTACGTAATATCTACATTTCCTTTATACGGCTGTGTTCTGAAGATATATGTTAATGAGTGATGGGGAGATTAATGGCTAAGCGCTCTTGTCCCATTGTAAGACCAATGGTTAAAATAGAGACCAACTTTCTTTTGCCACTGCAGAGCTGATCCTGTGGTTTAGCCTTTATGGAAGGTCATATGAAGATCGAAAGTGCCCGCAAGTGAAAAAGTGTCATTTTTCCCAGCACTAGTTCAAAAGCCTGTTTTTACATTTCCAGTTGCCACTGCAGTGGAAAAATAACGACACAAAGGATGCTAATTACTGTAGTCAATTTGTGAGTATTTTGCTAAATATTATTTTTAGGGGCGAAGCTCCTTATAGCGGCACCCGTTCGTCCCTCGTAGCGTAGTATGTAACCAGTCTTACGCTTTGACCTGCAAGGTGGTGCCGGTGGGAGATTTTTCCTGTGCGTTGTTGAACAATAAAAAATTCGCAGCGTTAGCTAAAAGCCGACTACTTCTGTCTCTCATTCCCATTAGCAACCATTCTTTACCTCCAAGGTAGTGCCTGGTGAGATTTCTCCTGTGCGTGATTAAACAATAAAAATTTTGTTCAAAACGCCTTTGATTGATGAAATAAACCAAGGCAAGACGCCAGATGTTTTCGTAAAAGCAGAAACGAAAGAACGCCAGATGTTTCTAAAGCAAAACGAAAAGACGCCAGCTGCTTAACGAAAGACGCCAGCATGTTTTCTAAGCAATGGCTTTTCTAAACAATGAAAATTCACAGCGTACATGTAAATTCAAGTGCGGTGCAAGTCGTCATAACTCATCGAAGCTTTAGTATAAACGCGCCCGATCTCACGTCGGTGATGATGTACTGGGCAGAATTCACGGAAGATTCACGGTTTACCGATGAACCTCCGCAGCTTCGCCCACTCATCATCATTCACTCCGTGGATATGCTGTGATTTTTTTTTTGCGAAAGTCTGCCCTAAGGCATAATATTTGTTCAGAAATACACATATAAATTTGCTTCGTGTATGAAGTCCAGTAATGAGCGGTGGTGAGGTCCACTAATCCAGCGGTCAAGGTCGGGTGGTCTGCCAGGCCTGAGGCCTGTTGCACGTAGATGACCACGACGGCTTAATTGTGGTACCTTCCTCGCAAACATTATATTTCCTTTCGCCTTATGAAAAAATAGAAACCTGTTAAATTGCTCGGCAGTGGTATAAAAAATTGCAGCCTCTCGGGAATATGGGGGGAAGCGAAGTTTGACATGGGCGTATCCTGACCTGCTAGTCTTCATTCTTTCTACCGCATTGCGTGTTGCTGCCTGCAAACTTTTTCTGTCCTCCAGGCCGAGGATTGGCCTTTCACCAACGTGCTTAGGAGTGCAATACTACTCGTGATACAGACAACAACGACGGTCATGCGTAAAGCTTTGAAATGCAACAATGAAAGGCAACAATGAAATATCGCAACGTGAAATTACTCGTGACCTCGATAAAAGATCACATTGCCAGATCAAAAACGGCCAATCGCGGACAAGTCCACGATTGTAAGAGCATCAATAGCTGTAAAACGGCGCATAATAATACGCATGGGCCGACGCACCTTCGAGGCCATAATCTGTGTACACCCGCATTTCTACACAGTCGCCAGCGCTGCGTTTGTACGTACATTTCTGTACACTCGCATTTCTGTACATTTCTGTACACCCCAGAAATCTGTAACTCACCGAAGGTGCGCTAAACTGGTCACAGTTTCAGAGCAGGCGCCAAGCAACGAATGCGATATCAACATTTATAATATCATATAACAAGAAGTAAGGCTCGTGTAGTGTCCGATCTGGCGTAGTTCTGCGATACAGTGGCGCAAGGAAACGCTTCGCTGCCGACAGCGAAGCAACCTTGATGATGCCTACTGATTCAACGCTACGTAAGCGGCGAGAGGGCACGTCATTGGTTCGTGCTTCGCCACGTCACTTGAGTTTAGGTGCTCCATTGGCATGGTCGTTCGATTCAAGTATGGGTCGGCCACATACTGTGAGAACGCCCGAGTAGCAGAGCGCTAAGGAAGAACGCCGGCGACAGCAGAAGCGGGATATTACCCGCCAGCGTGCCCCTTCAAAGAATGGAATGTATCCACATTTTTGCGCCAGGTACACGAAAAACAACTGAAATAAAGCCTGTATGTAGGATCTTCTTGTCTAACGCACGAGGCCGTGAAACGTCATGATTCGAGGGTCCGAACAAGATCTCATTTCTGTCATCAGGACAGCGACCGATTGGAAACTGCTAGAGACAAAGCCCCTACATAAATCTGCGATGGAAAGCCGGCTACTGGATATCGTGCTCCTGTTACCAAATGCTATGTAATGTCGCCTTATGCGGCTCACTACAGTGAAACGACCAAAGCGTTAGCATACAAATGCTTCTTGAAAAATTGGCCGCGTATCTGCGTGCTTCGCTGCAAATGCCGTCTAAAGACGATAGAAGAGGCGCTGCGGGAGATATGGACGCCATCTGGCAATACGTCGGGAAACACGAGTGCTGTGTTGCGGGCTGGTAGTCCCGGCGCAGCGGCAGGCGAAGACAGGCGAAGACAGCCGGTGACCAACGCGACCAGTGGGGACGCCGGCCAGCCCGAACACGCTGTTTGGCGCGATGCGCCGAAGGACAAGAAACGTCCGCACTCAACGAGTACTCTCCACAAACTCTCTTACTTACACGTCGCCTGGGTAAACAGGAATGTCAGAGCGGCGCCCCCTGTCATTCGTACAATGCAATACTGAACCGAAACCGAAACACAACATGAGCTTGTGCAGAGGGCACGGAGGAAGACAAGTTTCAGCGCAGTCGCATTTTCAGCGCCCCTTAAGAAACTAGGGTTGTAACATTGCAGGGCGAGTAGGGCCAGAAGGACCGTCACGACGAAAACCTGCCTCCTCAGTCGTATTCGCCTGGAACGTTGGTGTGGCTTCGCGTTCCCTCCTCCGCTCCTGGCCTTTCCACAAAGCTACTGCCTAAGTACGAAGGCCCCTACCGCGTCCTACGTCAAGCATCCCCAGTTAACTATATGACTGAGCCTGTTCAATCATCTACGGACCGCCGTCGTCGCGGCCGCGAGACTGTTCACGTCGATCCACTGAAGCCGCATTATGACCCACCAGTTGTACCTGTTCCTTAGGTCGCCAGGATGGCTCCTTTTCCGCGGGGGAGTGATTTGTAACATGGTAGGGCGCAGACAAGAACGCCTGCGAAAGAAGAAGACGAAGACGGTTGTTGTTGGCGCTCGCGCTTGCTCGGCTCGGACCGCTGGTCGCTTCAGCTGTGGCAATCTTTTAATAAACGCGTTACTGTCTCAACGTTAAACGCATACCATCAAGGTCTTTAAAATTGCGTATCTATGTATTTTCTGTTAAAGGAACACACCGCCTAATACCTACCTAGTGATGTTGCGCCTCAGATATGCGTAATGTTTGCTTTTTGATCAACAATGTACACAAGTATGAACCTAGTCAGCCGTTCACGATGGCTGGCCCTTGGGCAAGTGGTTCAACTTTGGCCGAGTCGCTGAATCGAGGGACGTGCCGACAAACAGAAAGACAGACAGAAGGACAGACAGAAGGACAGACAGAAAGACAGACCAAAATTTCTGCGTTTAAGTTCCCCAAGAAAGGCTATCGTCTTTAAAAACTCAACTACTGAAAATATATCTTTACAACGGCGCTGTGGCGCAGGAGCCTTCGTGTGTATGTTCCTATCCTTGAAGCACTGTCTTTAGAGGGTGGAGAGTAATCGAGCTCAGAGTGTGCGCAAATTTTTCTTTGTTTTCCTTTCAATATGCCATTCCTTACCCTGCATATTCTCGTTGTCGTTTTTCTGGGAAAAAAAAGCTCATCACAAATACATCCACCAACCCGAATATGATGATTACGATGTTTATTGGGGCCACCACTTTTGAAGCCAGGCAGCCAAAAACAGTGACTTAGATTGTTACAATTAAGTTTTATTACTTTGTACCCCAAGTTAGTCTCATGCGTAGAGTTTGCCTTGTTCTGAGCGCTTACCGTAGCTGGTTGCCCTGTGCACGAAGTTCTGGCGCACCAGGAAATCGAGACTTTTGTTTGGATGCTATAGCTTCTCTAAAATGAGAGCACCTGTGAAAATAACCGGCACTTTATTGCGAGACTTGATGCAAATCGGCGACCGATTCAGGTGAGGGAAAAAAAGAACATGATGATGGCCATGCTGGTGTACTGTTTGATAGAACGACGACAATTAGAGGTGTGTACACAAGGGAAAAGAGATTTCACGAACGCTCATATAGATTCAGACACGCATTAGATTCATTGTTCAACGCATGCTCAGAACGTAATTGCAATACAAAAATTCAGGAGCCGGGGAAAGCGGGGAAATGGGGTCAAGGGGTGCTTAGCGTGGCCGCGTTCAACTACTGCTTTAAGCTCCTTCTTTCTTTTGCAATGCGCCATGCTCTAGCCCTGCAGGACCGGAAAACTAACAGCCGCAATTCCGGAGGCAAGAACTAAGTTGTCGTCGAAGTCTTCAAGATCTCCTCTTTATTCGCCCAACGAAATTCATCTACTTGTAGTAGGTGCTGCCGTAGGGGCACATGTCGACACAGGAGCCGTCATTTTTGTAATTAGTGAAAAAGTGTGCCGCAATGAGAGAAAAGACACAACGCGCCGCTTAACAATCTTGCCCTAAGTACGTTGTGCAATAATTTAGGTATGCTGTCAAATTTGTAATTCTTCCCTGCCCATCCTACGATGTCATTCTAGTATGGGATTTACTTTTTACCCGTCAGGCCCTCGTAGACTGCGCTCGTGCTGAACCCACATTGTCGAATCCACGTCAACGCCTCTAAGACCATGGTCTCCCTCAAGTGTTTGCCGCAGCTGACGTTTACATCGTGCCTTTGTCCACTGCCTGTGTTTTTTCATGCTGCCACTAACTCGGCTCTACTGTTTGAATCATCTATACCTAGTGCGAGTCGCCGAACCTTTATCCGCCATTCGCCGTCATCAACATTTGTAATGGTTCCGCGGCATTTTACGCGTGCAATGTCTCTGCTGGTCCGTGCCTCCAAAACATGCAGTGAGGGTCTGGGGGACCTCGAGACATTTAATTGCCTCTTCGACGATACAATGCTTGGAGAAACGGCATCACAAGCGACTTGTGCCATTACTCCTGCAAATGACAGTGATGCGGCTATGTACGTATGCAGCAAAGACGCCGATTCCCACGTCACGCCTGTGCAGAAGAAACGGATTGTCAAGCTCCTCCAGCATTTTCTAGCTTCCTTCGACCATGTCTAGCCTTTCTTAGGGCCGAAGGTCCCCAGTAGTTCCTCGTAATGACACCGGTCAACAAGCTCCATTGCGAAAGCGACCATACAAGCTCCATCACTTTCGCAATGGAGCTTGTTCACTGCCAAACGCCGTTTCGTCAATCAACAGGTAGACGATATGCTGAAACGTGGCATAATTCAGCCGGCCAGCAGTCCATGGGCCTCTCCAGTTGTGCTGTTAAAGAAAAAGGACGGATTCATCAGGTTCTGCGTGGATTACCGCCATCTCAAACTAATCACGCGCAAGGATGTCTATCCTCTACCGCTCATCGACGATGCTGTCGACTGCCTAGATGGAGCAGAGATCTTCTCTTTCCTAGATCTGTGCTCTGAATACTGGCATGTGCCGATGACTTAGACCGATCGAGGAAGCACGGTTTTTTTTTACGCCCGACGGTCTCTCCGAGCTCACAGCCATGCCTTTCGGCCTCTGCAATATGCTGATGGACGCGATCCTTCAAGGGATTAAGTGGAATATTGATCTTTGTTATTTATACAACATTCTCATATTTTCCACCGATTTCGTGTCCCATTCAACCAGCCTCGAGCAAGGTGTCGCTTGCCTATCCGCCGCTGTTGCACTCGAAAGATCACGATCCTAGGGCATGTGGTATCGAAAGACAGTATTCTCCCTGACCCTGCCAAACGTGCAGCCGTTTCATCGTTTCCCGAACCAACTGCCATGAAACAACTCCGAAGCTTCATCGGTACCTATTTCCGGTGCTTCGACCGCAATTTTGCTACCGTCATCGCTCATTTGACCAAGCTCGTCGCTGGTACTAGTGGCCTTTTGGCATGGTCTCCCCCGTGTGGCGAAACATTCAACGAACTGTGTCGCGTGCTGACGTCTCTCCTATCCTGCCGCAATTCGACCCGTCTGCACCCACTCAGATCCACACAGACGCTCGCACTGTCGGGCTAGGCACTATTCTTGCGCAACGAAAAGGTGGCTTCTATGAGTACGTTGCTGCGTACGCAAGCCGAACTCTTAGCAAAACCGAAATCAACTATTCTGTCACTGCAAAGAAATGTGTTGCCATTATTTGGGCAATAGAAAAATTTTGGGCTTACGTGTGTGGGCACACTTTTGACGTAGTGACTGACTATCGCGCCCTGTGCAGGTTGTCACTGAAAGATCCGAGTGGTCGCCTCGCCCGATGGGCGTCACGCCTACAAGAATACGATTTCCACGTGGTGTATTGCTTTGGTGCAAACATTCGGACTCAGGCGCACTCCCCCGTTCGCCCCAGTCTTCTAACACTGCCTGCTTCACAAATATCACCTGCGATGCCACCGCCCTCACCATCCCCGACATGCCACCCGAACAACGCAAGGACCCGTGGCCTGCTTTTATTCTAGACATTATGTATTGTCGGCGCCTTCTCCCTCTTTTCACATGTTGCGTCGGCAAGCCGAGCAGTTCAGCTCTCGCGAAGACGTGCTATACCGACCAAAATTACGCACCCGGTAGCCGTACGTAGTTACTCGTCGTTCTGCGTCACCCGCAGTCCTAAATTTGTTCCACATTCCACGACGACCCACAATGCGGCCACGCAGGGTTTCCTAGAGATTTATTCTCGCATCAGGCTTTGACATTACTGACATTTCATATGCTGTTGTCTTCAACGGTACGTTCGGGCTTGTTCCACATGCCAGAGGCGCCAGACTCCCCCTCAACACGCCGGCGGCACTTTATTACCTTTGCCATACCCCGCCGGTCTGATTGACCACGTCAGCGTTGACATCTATGGTCCCTTTCTCAGCATTGCAGAAGCTAACTGTTGAATAATCGTTGCCGTCGACCACATCACGAGGTGCGCCGAAACTTCACGCCTTCCTTCGTCAACAGCAAAAAGCGTTGCCACTTTCCTTCTTTCATCTCAATCTCATCCTTCGTCATGGAGCTTCACGAGAGTTTTGGAGGGATCGCGGTCTTGTGTTCCTGTCAGACGTCATCACGTTTCTACTTGAGTGCTACGTCGTTCACCGCACCACAAGCGCCTATCATCCTGAAACCAATGGGATGACGGAACGCTTTAACCGCACCCTCGGTGACATGCTGTCTTTGTGCATCTCGTCAGACAACTCCTGTTGTGACCGAGTACTACCGTTTGTTACGTTCGCTTATAACATCGTCATTCAAGGCAGTACTGGGTGATACCGTTTCTTTCTCCTGTACGGATGCGAACGTTCTTCTATGAAAACTATTGATTTGTACCGACCCAATCGCTATGCCAAGCGGCTCTATCAAAAGTCCACGACTCTATCCTAAGAATCAACGGATGCTGAAGAATGCCGCCAACTTGCACGCGCATTCAAAACACAAGAGCAGGGGCGCCAGAAGCACAACCACAGCGCATCCACTAACACTACTTTCTATTACCCAAGCTCGCTCATCTGGCTACAAGCCTCGTCTGCTTCTCCTGGCCTTTCCACCAAGCCGGTCCCCAAATACTACGGTCCATATTGCGTACTGCAACAAACATCGCAGGTGAACTACCCCATCGAGCCACTGGAACCGTCTTCATGACCACCGTCGTCCTGGCCAGAAAATTGTTCACGTGTCCAGACTCAAGCAGAGCTACAATCCTCCCGTGTTTTCTGCCCCTAGGTCACCAGGATGGCTCCTTATTCTGCGGGGAATAACTGTACTGAATGCACATGGCAGTCGCTCCGCTGTTACAAACCAGGACGACGATGATTGGTGGCTGTGGTTGTCGCTCGCGCTCGCCAGTATCCAGATCTGCCTTACAAAAAGCCTTCCGCGAAGCAACGTTTAAACCCTGCTCCAAGTACAACTCTAGTATATATATACATTTACTCCGTATTTGTAAACAGCGGCAGGCGCCGTCGATAGAGTTAAGGCCCTTGTAGCGACGTCACGGCCC
>NC_051184.2:57513477-57531098 GCF_013339695.2 Rhipicephalus sanguineus
GCCGCGTATCTGCGTGCTTCGCTGCAAATGTCGTCTAAAGACGATAGAAGAGGCGCTGCGTGAGATATGGACGCCATCTGGCAATACGTCGGGAAACACGAGTGCTGTGTTGCGGGCTGGTAGTCCCGGCGCAGCGGCAGGCGAAGACCGGCGGTGACCAACGCGACCGGTGGGGACACCGGCCAGCCCGAACACGCTGTTTGGCGCGATGCGCCGAAGGAGAAGAAACGTCCACACTCAACGAGTACTCTCCACAAACTCTCTTACTTCCACGTCGCCTGGGTAAAACAGGAATGGCAGAGCGGCGCCCCCTGTCATTCGTACAATGCAATACTGAACCGAAACCGAAACACAACATGAGCTTGTGCAGAGGGCACGGAGGAAGACAAGTTTCAGCGCAGTCGCATTTTCAGCGCACCTTAAGAAACTAGGGTTGTAACATTGTAGGGCGAGTAGGGCCACAAGGACCGTCACGACGAAAACCTGCCTCCTCAGTCGTATTCGCCTGGAACGTTGGTGTGGCTCCGCGTTCCCTCCTCCGCTCCTGGCATTTCCACAAAGCTACTGCCTAAGTACGAAGGCCCCTACCGCGTCCTACGTCAAGCATCCCCAGTTAGCTATATGATTGAGCCTGTTCAATCATCTACGGACCGCCGTCGTCGCGGCCGCGAGACTGTTCACGTCGATCGACTGAAGCCGCATTATGACCCACCAGTTCTACCTGTTCCTTAGGTCGCCAGGACGGCTCCTTTTTCGCGGGGGAGTGATTTGTAACGCAGACAAGAACGCCTGCGAAAGAAGAAGACGAAGACGGTTGTTGTTGGCGCTCGCGCTTGCTCGGCTTGGACCGCTGATCGCTTGAGCTGTGGCAATCTTTTAATAAACGCGTTACTGTCTCAACGTTAAACGCATACCATCAAGGTCTTTAAAATTGCGTATCTATGTATTTTCTGTTAAAGGAACACACCGCCTAATACTTACCTAGTGATGTTGCGCCTCAGATATGCGTAATGTTTGCTTTTTGATCAACAATGTACACAAGTATGAACCTATTCAGCCGTTCACGATGGCTGGCCCTTGGGCAAGTGGTTCAACTTTGGCCGAGTGGCTGAATCGAGGGACGTGCCGACAAACAGAAAGACAGACAGAAGGACAGACAGAAAGACAGACTAAAAATTTCTGCGTTTAAGGGTTTAAGTTCCCCAAGAAAGACTATCGTCTTTAAAAAAGGTTTGGCAGTCCGTGGCGGAAATACGTTATGAAGGTCTTGGTGGTCCCCACCATGAAACACTGTCTTGTTAAAAGTGAACAGATGTCGAAGGCACTACAAAGCCACGTTGATAGCAGACAGCTATGGGGAGGTGGAGGATTCGCAGTTTTTGCGCGCGCATCGCCTTAGGCAAGTCTATGAGCGGCTGTGTGACTATTAACAGCGCGTGGAGTGTGACGATCACGATGATAATTAAAATGTTCCCCTTCACAGGAAATAGCTTCATTCGGAGACTTCGTTTTCACTGATGATAAAAGCATCGGTCAAGTATCACAGGAAGCAGCTTCCTTTGGAGACTGCGCATTCACTGATGATGCAAATATATTCATATTCACAGGAAAGCGCCCCGCAAGATCAATTTTGCGACATCAGCTGCAAAATGTGTCGACCAATATGGTCGAGCAAAACAGAATTTTTCTCGAAAATACTGAAATGCATATATTCCTTGTTTGTTTCCTGCCTGCTCATAGAAGTGCTACTACAAATGGCGGAAATCGTTGCATGGGTATCTTGAGGAGCCACTGTCGGGATTCCACATGATCACCACAATGAGCTATACAGCAACACTCTTGCTTTTGGTGTTCTGCTTTTCTGTGTAAATAAGGCATGGTGATATCTTCGAGTTTTCGTGTCTCGTGAACTTAGCATTTCAACTGCTTCGTGAGAACCCTTCGAGAGCTGCTATTCTATGTCGACAACAAAGGCCAGAAAAGAGGTGTCCGAGATTCTGCCGAAGGTTTGCTCGGAACCCGTGTGCGGCGATATTCCACGCTCGCTCGACGCCTCGGTCGTAAGCATTCTCCATAAAAATGCGGCGCTCTGTGTGTCCGTTCAAGCGCCGACTTACGTGGAAAGCCTCTGACTGACAGGGCTGCTTCGCAGCATCGCGCCCTATGGCGCCTGCCAAGAACACCTCTGGAGCCGATCGTAACAGCTGCTCCGCCGGGGAAAGAAGATCCCGAGGTACAGTCACCAGCAGGTACTGTGCAGAGGTATCTGTATCACAGCTGGTCCTCACTACCCCAGGCATGAACACCATGGATCCGATTATCACCTCTCGCCGGATCATAGGGCGCGCTGCTCGCAGGAATGACGTGTCGTCCTCTGTCAACTTCCTCTGAAGGCCATATCCGGTGGCGTTCTGCCTCGTGGCACTTGCACTTGTCGGCTTTAGGATGAAACTGCGACCAAAACAGAACCGCAAACAAGAAAGCACACGACAATCCTCTACCAAGGCTCCCCAGGTCTTCCTCTACTCACGGGGGCAGTTACCTCTTATCCAAGTTTTATTGCAGTGCCTCCCGTCACAACACCAAAAGCAGCCACTCTTGAAAATATCCAGGCCATACGACTGACGCACACACAGTGAGTCTACTTAAATGCTAAACAAAAATACAACGCTCCAGCCGAACAAGGAAAGCAAGAATCGTTTGAGGTTTTTGTTACAACAGGGCAACGACTCAGTCGTCGGTATTTAAACTTACGCTTGAGCCCATCTCTGTGCCCGCACTATTGCGCCGCTAAAGCCAGACAGGTTGCCCTGAGTAAAAGAAAGCAATCTGTCATACTGCGCCAACCGCAGGAACTAAATTTGCAAACATCCGCAATCTCACGTACTAGTGCCACTGTGAGCTTGCACTCCGCGGATCTACGAGTAACCTAGTTGTAATCTTGCGGTCACAATTCCTACAAACAACCGAGGGACCCTCGCGATAACCTTTCCCCATTCGCTCCCACATAGAACGTATGCAAAAAGAACAATAAGCAAACAAAACCAAATTTCGCGTGTCTCTGCCAAAACTCGCACATAGCATCGCCTTGCCCATTTTTCCCGCAAGCTCTCAGTTGAACTCCTAACCATCCACTATCCAACACGTAGGACACCCTGACGCAACATTTCCTTGTCTCTATATATGACAATCAACGAAACGCGACAAGCTTTTTTGTAGTCAGCTGTCGTAACCCTATTCAAGGCACTCATCTCTCAAGCCCTCGACTCGCTGTGATGCGTGTCACTAACCTTCCGAATGCTAACTGCAAACCACAAAGCGCTAAAGAAAACAAAGCTCAATACTAGTTACCTAAACCATCAACAGTCGCGGAAATCCAAAGGGAAACTAATTCCTAATTAAAATCAACAAACAAATTTATTTCAGCAAATCCTGGGTCAACACTCCACGGCAGACCAACAGCTGTCCTCAACAGCTTTTCAGGCGCACTCGCGGTGATCGCTCCGAGAAGGCTTTTATTGACAAGCGGAGTGTACGACACGTATGAAAGTTAATCACCCCACCGTCGAACCCCACTACGTTCCTCGAAACGAACCTGCGTTTGACGCCTCCTGCTAATTCGGGAAATTCACCGAACTGTCGATCTCGCATGACCGAACGCTCCGCGAAAAGAACAATGGAAATGTCTTTTGCCCTCCATTCGCTTCCGCGTGCAATGCGCTTCTCTTTTTCTTTTCTTTCCGCCTGCTCGAACGCATGCGATACAGACCCGTCAGAGCTTCCAACGGCACTTTTCTCGGAATTTCGCTCCGACCTTTGAAGCTTTTCCACAAGCACGCCGCGGTCTTTTCTGCGTTTTTCTGCTTCAGACGCTTTCTCTTTTTGCACGCTTCTGGGTGCCGACTTTGCAGCCTTTCGTCCGCCTCTGACACTCATTAACATCACGTCAAACCCGTTCCGGCTGTCTCGCGCGCACCGTGCTGATGATTCCCTAGCTAGTCATCCTCTCCTTCGGTCGCTAGAACGGCGGACAGCCCAACGCTTTCTAGAACAATGCCGCAGCTTACTCCTGTACAAGGCAGCTCGCATACCAGTGAGCTGTTTGAAACAGCCTTGTCTTTTCCACTCAGATCCTCAGTTAGCCCCCGTGTCTTTTGGTTTCTCAATGAGGGATATCTTTCATTTTCGGCAATCAGATCGCCAGGAATTATATCCGTGAGCTTTGCGAAATACATGAGAAGCTTTTGAACTCCCGACTCCTTCCTTAGCTGGCGCGCCATTTATGGTATCATCTATAGGTCTGTAAGGTTCATTTTTGGTGGAATACTTTTTAAAGCCTGTTTACACCTCCACGGAACCCTCACACCGTGACGTGGCGGTGAGCCCTCTTTCCGTGGAACGGGTTAGGACCCCTACTCATCCCTCACCTACGCTATCCTTTTCTTCGGGATTAAACGGCACCGCAGCTACATCGCACCGTTTGTGCCTACATCTACGGATGTCTGGCCTCTTTGCTGATGTACTTCACGCTGACGGTGCAATCTTTGCAGCTCATCGTCTAATACTTGCATTTAATTTCTACGTTCTTCCTACCTGTGCTTCCTGTCTATATCCTCCCTGCGCCATCTTTCCTATCTTTCCTGCTTTCGCTTCTCTCTTTCTTGCCTGCTCTTTTATCTTTCCTGCTTGCGCCTTTCGAGTTCCTTGTCGTTTGCCCCGATCGTCTCGATCTCCTCTATGATCTCCGGCTTTCCTGTCGACTCGGATTTGGAGACTGAACTCACGGGCCAACTCTAACTTTCCGGCCTTTGTAATGCCATCAACTTCATGGCTGCCCGTAGTGCTACCGGCTCTTCGCTAACGAAAGGGCTCTGGCGCACTATTCATACTTCCGTCTACAGTAACAAAATCACTGCTTTAAGCTACGATCCTGCACAAAGCCTGGTGAGATCTTTTAGCCGCGAAAGAGCACAGCACAAAGGAAAGAAACACACAACGACAGGACTGTCGTTGTGTGTTTCTTTCCTTTGTGTTGTGCTCTTTCGCGGCTAAAAGATGTCACTAAGCAAGTACCAACTAGGCCAACAAACAGCCTGGTGAGATCCTAGCGAAGGAAAGCTAGGTACATACTATATGCAGTAATGAACTCAGACACGTTCCTTCCGAAGTTGTCAGTACTGCCACCGGGTAGCGTCCTCCGGGTATCGAGCCTCAGCGTTGCCTTCCAGTCCATAAACTCGATTGCACCGTCTGCAGTCAGTTGTTCGATATCGGCTGGCCTCCCTGTCGCTATCGGCGGATCCGTCCTATGTCACCGTTGCCATCCAGTTTGTACTCGGGTCTGGCGGGTCATGTCAATGGTAGCTGGCCCCCGCCGGAGTACCCGTTAGCCCATCTTTTGTGGAGAGGAAAGCGCGTTCGCACTCGAGAGAACATAGGTTTATTTACATAGAGGCATGATGAGAGATGAGTGATGATATATAGAGAAATATTAACAACAAGCCTTCGGCTTATAAGGCCCCAAGTGAGACTACCCTGAGGCACTCAAAACCGGTCTCCGCCGCTGCCGCCAATCCAGTGACTTGCCATCCCGGCGTCCGTTCTCCAGAAAGGAGGCAATGGGTCACTAAATACTCTCGTAGATTGAGGAGTCGAATTGGAGAACACCAGTACCACATACAATTCACGCGCCACAACCTGACGACTCAAAACGGGAATGTCGGCGTGGAGGGAAGGTGTTGTTGAACTCGGGGGTGATGGACAGCTCACTGGAGCACGTGGAAACATTCATCCCTGAGCTCGGGTAAATGAATGTAATTTGTTTGGTGAGGTCTCGTGGAGAGCTGCTATCCGATGCCGACAACAGAGGCCAGAAAAGGGGTGTCCGAGTTACTCCCGAAGTTTTGCTCGGAACCCGTCTACGGCGGCAATCCACACTCACTCGACCGCGCGGGCGTAAGCGTTCTCCAGAAAAATGCGGCTCTGTTCCTCCGTCCAACCGCCGACTTATGGGGACACCCTCTAACTGACATTCCTGCTTCACAGGATCACGCGCAATGGCGCCAGCCAAGAAGAAATTTAGAGCCTGTCGTAACATTGCCTGGAGCGCTGGTTACTGTGTAATAACGCGAAAGTTGTCATACCATTATCTTACGAGATATGTACTTTTCCTTTTTACTGAAAACACAGAGCACTTGTACCCAGCAGAAGCGCGCTCTAATGCCATGCAATCTAACACTTCTGTGTTACTCTACTCTTTCAATATCTTGCTTGTCATTCATTTGTTCCAGTTCAACATAGTGGTCATACTCCACAAAATGCTTCATAACAAACTCACGCATTCATTTATGTCACGTGATTTATTGCAGAAAAAAAATCTTAGGAGATTGCAGCTATTAAGAATTTTTTTTATTACCAGCAGTTCACATTAATTGCGGCAAGAAAACATCTGCGTTCACTGCTTTTTCTCTCTGGAAGGATTTACCTACACCTATCAAGACTTGTGTTTCCCTTTCAGTGTTTAAAAAAGACCTTAGGCATCACTATTTGTACTAAGTGTACCTACGTTTCTTTTGCTTGTACTTTGAATTTATTTTGTTGTGCTCTTTTCATGTTTAACTGATCTGTATTGAAAAAATTTTATCTAATATGTTTTGATGTTTTCTTTCAATAAATCTGTACACTTGCTGTTAGTTATTACCTACAATGCTTGTATATTGAACAGAGGGTTTCACTATAGTTTTCTTGCTTTGGGGCCCTCACCAGTATATTCGCTAATCTTGCGTTACCTTTTGACATCAATAAACTGAAACTGAAACCAGCCTCAACAAACCGTCTCTGAAAAGCGCGTCTCAATTCAAAGAACCCCCAAGAGGAGCCGGAAAAACACAGAATCTCTTCTTCGATGGTGACACAAGCGTTTCATCAATCTAAGCAAGGGGCAACTAAATCACAGGCCTCCAACTCACACGTGCTGAACACTGCCACAATGTGCGCGTGTGCGACAACTTTCGGCATGTGGACGATCTCTTATACTTTATAGTGTCTTTAAAATATGTGCACTAGTAGATATACAGTGATAACTGAATGTGTTAGTTTATATCTGTGAGATGTATATACTCTTTTTCCTTGTCAATTTTGTAATGACGTCACTGTCAATGAGGCCATCAATGGCGCCGTGCCGGCGTCACCATATAACAAGATCACCGCACTGCGCCATAGCGATCACATCGTGGCGACAAAACTGACCTGTCGACTGTAACGTGTTAGTAGGCGTTACGTCTGACCATGAGCTACTCTTAACACGCCAGTCTACTCGCCGCACTCGGTAAGCCAACGATATGCGCTGAACTACTCAACTTACTTGGAGACGTCAAATAACTGCATATTGCTTGGCTTAAAGCGAAAATCTGGAACAAGCTGCTATTGGCCCACTGCTTCGCATGGAAGCTATTCCCACAATGCGTGGGATCTGCGGGATATTTTCCCGAGAATCTAGGTGCCCAGTCGAATATGCGACAGCGTCTCCGTGCTGTCGCAAGCATCTCATGCGCGGCGCATTTGAAAGGGTAGAGAAAGAGAGAACGCGAGGATTCTATGAGTCCATCAGCCTATCTAAGGCGGGGCGGTCAGACTAGTAACAAAATGAGCAAACCGAGGTATATATTCGGGGAAACTGGCAGACGTAAATAAGCATTAGAAGAATGTCTTATTTCGCAGTCGAGAACATCAGAAGATCGAATGCGTGAGAAAATTGCGTTGTCATTTATACGGTTGTTTGAGATTGAAAGGCGGCGGGCAATGATCTCGAAAATAAACATGTGAGAGCGCGCGCACACACGCGCACGCACGCACACACGCGCACACACACACACACACACACACACACACACACACACACACACACACACACACACACACACACACACACACACACACACACACACACACACACACACACACACACACACACACACGAAGAACGTGCCCATTTATAGCGCCAGTGGCAATAGAAATGTGAGTCAAGTCGGCGCCTCCGGGCCAGAAATGACTGAGAAAGATCGCGCCAAGGACGCTAAGCGGGAAAGCCTTGCCCGCTAGGATCCTTAGCATCACTAAACACCGCCTCCATCAGCGATTGGGTTACAATCTCCATGAGCAGTTCCCGGGAGCCTGCAGAATATTTAAACGGGAATTGGTGGAGAATCCGTTTCGGTACCCGTGTCGCGTGTGTTTTCATCTGAGGTTCAACGGACACATTTCCACCACATCTACCGTGCATGATCAACTGCTGCGTCACTATGTGGCGCCGGGCGATGAGCCAAAAGTGTGTGTCATCGGAATGCCTCGAGCAAATACCCCCCACCCCCGCGTACCGCAACACAACCGAAATATGAATGCTGGGCAAGCAAGGCTGGTGTCGCCACGCCTTGCTTGCCCACGTAAGTACTTTATCTACGTCAGAGGAGAAAGACCCCCCGTGAAGTCAGTGAACAGTGAACAGATTCCTTCGGAAACTGCGCGTTCAATTGATGATGAAAATATGGTTGCCTGCGTCAACCTCTTGGTGTCTTAAGAGAAGAATATAGAGCATAAACCAATAGCGCACTTTGAATATCTGGCAGTTCGATGACATCTGGCAGTTCAATTACTTTCGCTTTGTTTGCACCCTACTTTAAAAATTAGCATGAGGAAATGCAGTCCTGGTGTCAGTAAGATGGATCATTCCTGAGGGATGCTAGAAGAGCGTCAGTGAAAACTTTCGGTGTGTTTCTTCAGAATTCTGCGACATCTAATCTGGCAGTTCGACGACATTGAAATGCCGAAATTCGGCTTTTCTTTCCTACATATGTGCTACATTAAAGGCGAGAAAACATCGCAACGGCAACTTGAGGAGTCGCTCAGAATTGCCTGAGATCGCCACCATGAGCACTTATGCAGGTGCAGGTGGGCGTGGTTCAATCGATTGCGCGGCGCGAACAACTGCACTGAATAGTGTCGGTGTGTCCGGCACGAGCGCTGCCATCGGCAAAGGCTAGCATGTTGAGTGGGCTGGAATTTAGTCATCAGACAGATGTTTGAGATCGACGTGATTCCCACGCAGAATGACGCATCTGTGAGCATGGCTTCCGTTGTCTGCTTAAGAATGAGCACGAGTATCTTGATATTTGAGTAATGTTTGCTCATGTGCCGTTAAGAATGCTTCTCTTGATGTATATTTTCGTTTTTTTTTCTAGAGTATATATTCCGGTAGCGCGAAAAAAAAAACGTTTATTTAATACGTCTTTATATGTATATGACTAAAGAAGGCTCAAACCTTGCTGCATAAGTTTAGGGAATAGGGATTAAGGTGGTTGGGTAGGGGGGGATCATAATGTTTATTTATGTCCGGTGTCCCTGTCGTCCTTTCGGCGAAGTACTGATCGCGCTCTTTGGCGCCCGAAAGAAAACCATGAAAGACTGCCACTATCTCTGAGCATCGGTTGGTGCATGGTCCAGAGGATGATTGGTCCATTCACGTCGTGTCATATGTCTTTGTGCACCGAGGGAACAAAACATCCTCTCCCGGACGGCTTCAAACACATGGCACGACCATAGAAGATATTCGGCTGTACCTTTAGACGGACAACATGGAAATTGTGGACTTCAATAGGTCTCCCGGTTGATAAGGTGAAGCCTGGCTGGTGGGAGTAGCGTACCAGTTTTAGCGCGGCAGAGAAATGCCTCTGTCCTGCGTAGCTTGCCCATCGGTGTATGATGACGTCCTTCGGGGTTACAAATATGTGTGAGCGCGCGACGGCGGCAACGACGCGCTCGCTGCCGCGTCTCCACGACGGAAACTCACTGTTAGTCAGCGCGTGGTCTTGTCGCATCTTTCTATGTCCCGTATGTGCGCAGTTTTTCTGAAGTTCAGTATGTACCAACAAGCCCGCATTAACGCCCTATATCAGCTGCGTGAAGCTCATCCGCTAACTCTATAAGTGATACCTTTATGGATTTAAATTCTTCCTTGAGCTCCCCGTTTGACGGCATAATGACTACCAGTATAGCCATCGCAATACCCCTCTTTTGGTTGAATAACATTATAAGAAAAAGCAATGCGTACCTGAAATGCGTCACAAAGAAAAAGAGCTTATCTGGCGTTTGGCCTGGAGCTGGGCTATGCGGATCGCTTAAATGGCGACGGCGTCACATTGTTCCGTCTTTAAGCAGGCGCTAGCAACACGTGATGTTCCTGGAAATCTTGATACGCACCAGGGTAGCAGGGCATGTAGCAGGGATACGCAGCAGGTACGTGAAGCCACGAACAATGGTTGTCAGCTTCGTTGTGGCGGCTGCAGCTTGCGGTGAACTTGGACAGCGGTGAATGGCAATCTGAAATGAGACAGACAGACCTTTGAGTATTTTCTGCCGTTTCGGCTGGGGCTAGGCTCTGCGGATCGCTGAACTGACATTCATATCCAGCAGGACCACTGTAAATTATTGCATTGCTAATTGCTTTGCCATGCCCATTCTTCAATGGCTATTGAGGAAAAGGAAAAAGACACCTAATTTCTGTCTGCCTATAGGCGACACGGCGCAGTGCCTTGTAGGGGTGGGGGAAAGGGGGGAATAAAAGAAAAGTAGGAAAAATAGAGAAAGAAGTGAGAGGGGCACATCCATCCAACGAAGAGAGAAGAGGACAGGAAAGATGGGGGAGACGGTCACGGGAGTTCAAGGACGGGTCTACGAAACACAGCCAGAGGCACGGTGCACAACATCGACGAAGCAGCGGAGGCCCCGACGATGAGCGGCGCACGGCATAGCGGGCGAGACGACCATCACGGGGCGCCGATCAGCGAGAGGTACGAGGAGTAATCCAGGACATCGCGGTCGGCACGTCCGTCTTGCTTGAAATCCAGCGAGCCGACTCCATGCCCATCGATTTCCTCACCGAGTCCAGCTGAAGCGTCGTGTTCTTTCCTGATATGCGCAAAACCTCAATATGTAGAGTAGAAGTACTTTCTCACCGAAAAGTCATTGGTGCCTCTTTCGTATTGGCGTGGCGTGGAACGACATACATATGACCCCAACTGGTTTATATTAATGTGGTGATTACATGATAGCCAGATCCGACGTGTAAATGCCCCAAATGCGTCGTGGAATTATTTCGGAGTGGTCGAATAAAAATTCTAGGCGTGGCTTTACAATCGCTAACACCAAAGTGCACGGTGCTCAGGAAAGCCTCAGCGACGAAATTCGCAGGCCGCTTTGCTATCTCCCTTTCTCATCCTCGACTTGGCTTCCGTTTCGCAACTCTTCTATGCTTGAGGCTTTCACTCTTGCGTATGCTTGTTTTACGCTATGCTTTCCCTTTCACTAGGCGCTTTCCTTGTCAACCTGACCCTGGCTTTCCTTTCCCGTTCACCTCTACCCTCCTTACCTCACTCATTCCTTGCCCGGAAAACTTCATTGCTTTACAATGCTTTACTCTCTCTTTCCTCGTCCTGACCCTCGCTTCTCATTCCGCTCGCCTCGGCCGTCCGTCCCCATCGCCTCACTCATTCCTTGCCTTGATACTCCATTGCTTTACTATGCTTTACTCACTCCCTTGCTTCTCACCCTCACCTTCGCTTCCATTTCCAGTTCACCCTCTGCTGCCCCCCTTACGCGCTTCGGTAACCTTATTTATGCTAAACTTGACCTTGACTAGCTATACTATCCTTTACCTTCACTCTAATCTGCGCCTGGCTTTGGCTAGGCTTCCCGCCTTGTCATGCACCTGGTTGACTATGCTGCGGGTGGCACGAATAATGGGACGAAGCTCGGCTTTAACGGAGTGTCGACACGTTTTTCAGGCATTGCAAAAGAAGCATTTTTCGTTTCTTTAGTACGCACTTTTAAGGATCTCTCTACACCGGAATCAGACAACGTATATAAAATATGTTACTTTCACTTTAAAGTATGCGTTGGCCAGAATCTGCAATTCAGACCCACCAAATTGGACATTATTACGACGAGTCAACCCAGTTCCACGTACTTTGCGAACTCTGCGTCTTACTTGCAGCCTTAATTGCTAAAGTTCTCGGAGTCGCTGGACGACAATTCACTCATTATTGCCGACATGCACCACGTGCGATTTACAGCAGATGGCATAGCTGCTAGCTAGTGCGTCGCGAGTGGCAGTCTCCCCGTGACGTCAGCCTCAGTTTACACGTAATTGTGAAACCACCACTTCGATATAGAAACCGAAAACGCTTTTAAAGGTAATGGCAATAATAATTCATTCGATGCATACCAAGACGCCACTATAAACATTTTATGGTGTTTGGCAACAATGTATTTATTGAGAGCAGGAATCTGAAATTATTTATTACTTGTGTCAGCGCTGACTTAAAAGCTGCGCTGTAAAAGTCCTCTTTAGGACAAGAAGTATAGTTAGCGGGGAAGATCGTGCACGTTAGGGAAATTCAGAATCTAATGACTAACGCGTGTTCGTCTCATGTCTCGCGCTCCTGTCGCACAGTCTCATATCTCGTGTTAGCTTGACGCAGGTCCATGCTTTGATACAAATAAGCCAAGCAGGCAGCGCGTTTGGAACGCCAGCGCTTGCTTGCCCGTAAACACTAGCCTCGCCAAAAAGATATTACGTCTGTCCGAGCCAGCGAAGCTACAGCCAAACGCCAGCGTCGGGAGCTAGACATAGTCATACGCAAGAGAGGAGGCGAAACGCCAGTGTTTAAAGTTAGACACCCCGCACTCAGAGCACTAAACAGAGAAGAACGGTATAAAACAGTAGAAAGGACGATATATAACAGAAAATTTCTAATCACGAAAGAAATGAAATAATAAGAAGAAAAGAACACAAAAGAACAGGGCAGAACAGATAAACAACAGACAAACACAAGGGAATTACACAGGCGGTTCCATGCTGCTCAGTTCGTACGGCTTTCACTTGAGTTTGAAGTGACTGATTTGTTCTAGACACAATCCTAGTGTGAACCATCCTCTCTTATGAATTGAACCGTCCACTGCATGGCGACCTCGTATTTCAGAGTACCTGGTACTCTTGCACCATTCGGCTTCTATGTAAACACACAAGAGCACCTTCAACTCAGCAGAAGTGCACTACCAGCCACAACAATCCGTCACAAAACTGCGTCTCACTTCAAACAACCTGGAAGAGCCGGCAAACACAGACAATCTTTTCTTAGATGGTGGCACACGCGTATCGTCAATCTAAGAAAGGGGAAACTAAATCATGGGCCTCCAACTCACACGTGCTGATAACTGCCGCATATGTGCGTGTATGCGACAACCTTCGGTATGTGAAGGATCTCTCATATTTCATGGTGCCTTTAAAATATGTGCACTTATCGATATACTGTGATAACATACTGCGTCAGAGTATCTGCGAGACGTATATACTCTTTTGGTTGTCACTTTTGTAATAACGTCACTGTCAACGTCGCCATCACTTACGCCTTGCCGGCGTCATCATATAACGCCATCAACGCAGTGCGTCATAGCGATCACTTTGTGGCGATAAAACTGACCTCTAGGTCTAACGTGTGCGTTGGCGTTACGTCTGACTATAAGCTACTCTTAACATACCACTGCACTCGCCGCGCTTGGTAAGCCAACGATATGCGCTGAACTACTCAACTTACTAGTACACGTCGATTCACCTCGTATAGCTTGGCTAAAATTCGAAATCTGGAATAAGCTGCTATTCGCTGACTGCTTCGCATGCATAAGCGTCAGTGTCCCCGTGCTGTCGCAAGCGTCATTTGTGCGGCGCCATTCAAAGGGTATAGAAAGAGAGTATGTGAGGATTTTATGAGTCCATCAGCCTAAGCAAACCGAGGTATATGTTTGGGGAAACTGGCACGCATATATGAGCATTACAAGAATTTATTATTGCGCAGCCGAGAACGTCAGAAGATCGATGGGGTGAGAAAACAGCGTTGTCGTTTATTTCTTAAGCACAGAACTGCATTTTTGGCAGGAAACCAAGTTTCAGGCAAAAAATTGTGAATTCTTTTTCAGAAAATGATTTTCTGACAAGCAAGAAAAAATTCGCACCTTTAGATAAAAAGATATGATGTGGTCATCTGAGGTGACCATCATAAAGTAAGGGTCTACCAGTGAGTTTCGGTGGAAGGCTGCAAAAGAGTGCTTTTTCCCTGCATGAGCACGGGGATATTGCATATACCAGACATATCTCAATCTTGAAGGCTCATAGGAGTATATTGCCAAACTTCTCATCCAAGCACCAATAAAAAATAATATATTACCAGCCTTCTAACACCCATCAGGCATGCTGGTCACTCTAGGTGGCCACGAACTTCAACGACACAATGCTCTGTGCAGAATGAGTACAGCTCCTAATTTCTGAATTCCTTGGTATTAGCTACTTATACAACGTGTTGTCCTGAGCTGTCAACTTAATAAGAGCCGGACATACTTTCATTTCTGTGAAAATATCTCGGGTACTTCGTTTAGCGCGCCTTGAGGACGACTGTAGCGGGAAGAAAACAGACGTAACCCGTAACAGTGAAGCCCAAACGAAGTGGCATCGTCTCTGTCATTATGTTCAAAGCTTTATAAACGTAACGTATCAAATCTAACGCGAAGGGCTCGCGCTCTTCAAGAGAAAAAAATATAACTCTTCAAGGAAAGAGTTATATGGCGGCATGGGATTGAAAGGTGGCGGGCAATGATCTTAAAAAAAAGCACGGATGAGCGCGCGCGCGCGCGCGCGCGCGCGCACACACACACACACACACACACACACACACACACACACACACACACACACACACACACACACACACACACACACACACACACACACACACACACACACACACACACACACACACACACACACACACACACACACACACACACACACACACACACACACACACACACGTGCTGGTTTGGTGCGCAAGTGGCATATAAATGCCTGTCAAGTCGGCGCCTCCGGAACAAAAACGACTGAATAAGATTGCGCCAATGACGCTAAGCGGGAACGTCTTCCCGCCAGGATCCTCAGCATCACAAAACGGACCGTGTCCATCGGCGATTGGTTGCAATCTAGACGAGCGCTTCCCGGGAGCATGGAGAAGACTTCAACCGGAATTGGTGGGGAATCCGCTTCGGTATTCGTATGGCGTGTGTGATCATTTGAGGTTAAACGGAGACCTTTCCACCAAATCTGAGTATGGCAAACATCTGCGTCTCTATGCGGCGCCGGGCGATGAGCCAGCAGTGCCCCCAAAGCAAACGCGTCCTGCCCCCCATATCCTCATACCAGAACATATCCTAAATATGAATGTCGGGAAACCAAGGCTGGTGTCGCCACGCCTTCCCTTGATGTACATACGTGGCGTCAACTAGTGCCGTGGCCAGTATCAAGGGGTCACTGATGACTATCCAACCTGAATAGCTATGACATGACAGAAAGCTTTAAATGTAATTAAGCAAAACAGATAGCTTCGCGAGTCTTCCACCTTCACAAATTGGAAGGAATATACATTTTCCGTTCTCGGCGGTGCTGTTTTTTCATACCTAGGGCCGCACGCTCAGCAGCGCCATCGCTGTTGTGCCATCGACGGGGCTAAACACCCGCACTTGCAGAATTGAATATATCTGAGCCGTGTGAGTATTACGTAGTGGCGATTAAAAAAATGGTAAAAAAGTAGTTTCTGCGGAGGGGCTCTATTGAAATATTCTCAGAAGGCGTAATAAACGCCTTCCAGGGAAGAAATGTAGAACGCGTAGTATTCATCATATGGGCCAAATGCGCCTTCCTCGGAGCAGTTCCAGACGCTGCGAAATTGTAGAATCAAAGATGAAATACGCTTTTCCGATGCCACCCGACAACAGCATTACACGAAATGCGAGAACCATGCGGTTCCTTATAAAATAAAACTCCGTGCTTTCACGTCACTTAGACAACAGCGAAAGGAGATTATGCGCCGTGGTTGTCTAGCAGTATATTGGTGTGGCAGTGCACTGAAATTAAAATAAGGTAGAAGATCAGGGGAATTTCTAATCCTGAAGCGATAGAAAATGCTCGGAACACAGGGTGTTGTTGGCTTCCACGACAACCCTTGTTCCATGAATTTTTCAGTGCACTGAAATTCATTGTATACCTAACATGCATTGGTAATTCACAGATGTTCCCAGTGATTCCACTCCTGCGCCAACTGCGCCAAAGTGCGCCAAATTGTATTTACTGCGCCATCCTGATACTATCGACGAAATTTGCGCCAAAACTGCGCCAAAGTCTCGGGTGTAGGGGTGTCTATCACCGGCAATCGCACCGCCGGCGCGTCAGAACATGTGCAGCTCGATCTT
This sequence comes from Rhipicephalus sanguineus, assembly GCF_013339695.2. Classification (NCBI taxonomy): domain Eukaryota; kingdom Metazoa; phylum Arthropoda; class Arachnida; order Ixodida; family Ixodidae; genus Rhipicephalus; species Rhipicephalus sanguineus. Next base: position 57,529,825 of record NC_051184.2, read on the forward strand.
GGGGCTGCCAATAAAGTCGCATGATCAAGAATTATTCCGCTCAATAAATAGCGCTCGCGAGTGCGTTCCGAGTAAGCCACGATGCCATGCACGGTGCCGACGCAGCTTCTGTTCTGCAAGTCGGCTCGACAGCAAAACGCGCTCTCCGCAGAGGCTCGTGACGTCTAGGCCTATCGGTAGCGAGAAAGTGCGACGGCGATTCATCGACGGACGTCGTCTGTTCCAGAAACGCTGCTGATAGCTCGTTCAAGCGTCGCATGGCACGTAAGGAAAGCAATGCTCAGTAATAACTACATCAGTGCCGCTAAAATGTCTGTCACTTCTGTTTGCGGACATCGCGGAATGAAATCTGCATGGCATCGCTCGCAGTAGATATATGGGACAATATCGAATTTTCCTTTCTTCGCGTTTATGGAAGAGCACGCGAACGGTGGAAACACTTTTCCTCAGATATACTTTATCCATGGATCTTCATCCAGAACAGCTTTTTCGTAATTCCTTCCGCCAGCACGTCCGATTTTGTAATCACTCTGCGGTAAGTACCCCCTAAAAGGCCCTGCCCTTTCGAGCTCACGTGCTAGTGTTCCAATTCGAATTCTTTGCTTGCTTTTTTAAAAATGTCATCTCATTAGTAAAATCATATCCCCTGGTCGGAGCAGCCGCAAATGCGCAGCTGTCAGTAGCGGGCCCGTCGCTGACGGCCCACAGTGAAGCGGCTACGCCATGTTACACGTCCGCCCCTCCCTTTCGGTGGTCAATAGCTAACGGTTAAAAAAACTCAGTTTCGCTTGAGAGAGAAGCAATGAATGAGATACCAAAAAATTGTATTGTGAAACGAAGTAAGACTAGCAGCTAACTCTTTTGGATCCGATCTCGCGTAACTCAACAAAACGCTGGTTTAAGGGAATATGGCCCCTCCAGGAACCGAAGCGTTTTCTTGCTCTGAGTTCGGTAAACGCGAAGTAAGCGTTGAGAGCACAGCAAGTTTACGAGCCGTCTCCTGATGCCTCGAGATAGCGCAAGCGACTGCGCCCTTCGAACGATGCGGTCCCCCCCCCTTCCGCTCCCCTGGCGTCCCTTCATGCTCCTTACGAAAGGACGGGCGGGGCGTTGCTCTCGGTTTGATAAGCAATCGACAGCAGGCCCACACGCGGGAAGATGTTATCTCATGCGCTGTCCGTGCGGCGGAGACAGACGGCCGGCTAGTTTAATCTCCGCTTCAGCCTCTTTCGTCGCCAGCGCTCGCGACCTTTTACCGCGGCTAGAATGGCGTA
>NC_051184.2:57531198-57571562 GCF_013339695.2 Rhipicephalus sanguineus
GATAACATCTAGTCATTACTTTCATTGTGCCGTGTGCTATTTGCTTGTGTTGTGCTGTGCATTGTGCTAGCCTGGACATTGTGTTCTGGAGTATAGCAGTGTATGTATGTTGCCAGTCAGGCTGTTAATGTTTATTTTTCTTTTTCAAATAGCTACGTGTTAGATAAAATATTGTTACTGTGGAGGCATTTTTCCTTTGATATTCGACATTCGATTCGATATTCGAAGGTGGATATTCGTATTCGATTCGTATTCGAAAAATTAGATATTCGCACACCCCTAGCAGCAATCCGAAAATATGTAATATTTGTGTCAGCGCTCATTTAAAACCTTCGCTGTAAAAGCCCTCTCTAAGACAAGAGTATAGCTAGCGGAGAAGATTGTGCACATTGGAGAAATTCAGAATCGAATGCCTTACGCGTGTTACGGTGGTCGCGGGATGCGTATTCCATGGACGCGTTTCAGTCTCTCACAAACGCTGTAAGGACAATGAATGAGAGCGTGTCGATGGGACCCAACAACGGGGTTTCAGGAAATGCCGCAACTATGGAGTTATCCTAAGTAAAATAATATCTTTACGAATCACTCCGACATCTCCGAAAATAATAGGTAGAACGCGCAGTATATATTAGCATCAAAACTTCAAGTGAAATTTTTTTCTACTCTGATATTCTGCGCATATACACAACTAATATTTCGGCTTTTAAACATAAAATATCTCGTATACTGTAACGGCGACATAGAATATCCTATGCAATTTCGCCAGGCCATGAAGTTTCAGCGCGAAATCAACGCCAGCAACATATGTTTTATACAAAAATCAGCCATCTTAAAAACACTGAAGTGTGCGTGACGGTCGAAACACAAGAATTGATCAGCTCTTTTCTTGGCAGCGTTGCTTTCACAAGGTGTATCTACCTCAAGGGAGGACATATTGGTCTCCCAATAGCAGATCATAGTCGTTAACAACGCAGGAGTAAATACATGCTCCGCCTCCAAAATTGCGGTGCGCTTTCATTCATTTGTGCGAGGGAGCGGTGCTGGGTTCTTTCCGTCGTTAGCTTAAGTGCTTATTCACTTAATATGTGAATGCGACGCTTTCTATGAATAATAGTCTGTCGTCCACACAGACAACATTATGTTTCCCCGGAAAGTGATAATAAACATTTCATGAAATTTGCCTTGTAGTTGAAGCTTTCGACCGAAAACTAGCGACACGTCAGCACAAACGATGCAAAATGTCACGTCATCAGACATTGCTTCATTATGTCGTCCTGTGATATCATCATGATGACGTCACGATGTCACAGACCGTAAACATTTGGGACGTCATGATGACGTCACATAATATAACGTCGCATGATGATGTAATCACGCGACATGCTCGCTTAATCAAGAGCGGGCCGATCTGGGAGGCACTGCAACAACCATGTCATGTGTAGAAAGCGTTTAGGGGGGCAGAACAATCGAAACAATTTACCAAGACTAAAAAGAAGAATATGGCTTTCGCCTTCGAGACATCTTAGGCGATGGCATAAGGGACCGGGTGACCTATTCTAAGAAGGCAAACGCATCTTGTTGGCTCTCAGGGACAGCTTAGCGCCATCCTATTCTATGGTGCATAGTACTTGGAAGATTTAAACATTTTTTTTCTGAACACACAGGTTTCGTGTGGTCCAAGCTTGATGGTATGTCTTCCTATTCTCCTACGGTAGAGCGCTCAGTATTCTAAATCGCGGACCATTTTTCTAAGCCAGCGGTGCCTCAGGCATAGTCTAATATAGAACGGTCTGGTTTTTCAGGGGCAACTTACAGCTCTCCCACAGTACAGTACGTAGCACTTTGAAATGTTTAAATTTTTAGGGGCGAAGCTCCTTATGCCGTGAGTCTGTCCATCCTCCATTTGTTTGTAGCGTTGTAGTAGCCACCTGTAGCTCGTGAGAAGCGCGCGTTCTGGTATGCATTAGATGAGGAGGACGACGTTGACGAGTGAGACTCTCGTGCGTGTTCGCCTGTGTGGCGTTCTTCTTTACTGCGCGCGTTCTGGTATGCAGTAGAAGAAGAAGACGACGTTGACGAGTGACACTCTCGTGCGTGTTCGCCTGTGTGGCGCTTCTTCTTTACTACGTCTCGTGTTTTCAACGACACCCGAAGAGAAAATTTCAGAAGTAACGCGCCATGAGGCTCCCTCTTGGCACGCTTTCTCTTTAGCTCGGAGTCGCCAGATGGAAGACAAGGCTGCGGAACGGAGGGCAGGAAAGGCGGCGGCAGCGCGCGCTCGCAGACGGAATCCTGAGGTGAGAGCCCGCGAGGCCGAAGCTGCACGTCGACGCCACGACGCAGATTCCGCCGTTCGAGCCCGCGAGGCCGAAGCTGCTCGACAAGTTGCAGGGCTGCAGCGAGACGACCTCGCCGTTCGAGCCCGCGAGGCCGAAGCTGCTCGATAAGCTGCACGGCTGCGGCGCGAAGACCCCGCCGTTCGAGCCCGCGAGGCCGAGGCTGCTCGACAAGCTGCACGGCTGCGGCGCGAAGACCTCGCCGTTCGAGCACACGAGGCTGAAGCTGCACGGCTGCGGCGCGAATCGGATCTTCAAAATGTGAAGGACCATGAAGCGGCGAGAAAGCGCGCGTACCGGCAGGCAGAGCCCGAGGCTGTGCGAGCACGTGAATTGGCTGCAAAACGCATCAGGCGGCCTCTGTCCGAAGGCGCCGACGCGCGCTTCCAGCGGGACTCATTTGATAAGAGTTTCGGCCATAGTTGCTGTGTGTGCAGCAGATTGTGGTTCTCAAACAATCTAGTCACAATATCTGCCATCAAGAAGGACCACGCTCGCGCCAATTCAATCGCCGTGCTGCAGCGCGAGTTCGCTTCGCCCCACTCATCACCATTCACCACGTGGATATGCTGTGATTTTTTTTAAACTGCGGAACAGTACAAGGGACTAGCCTCTCGTCGTCTCATATCTCGCGCTCCTGTCGCACATTCTCAGATCTCGTGTTAGCTTGACGCAGGTCCCAGTTTTGATGCACATAAGCCGAGCAGGCTTCGCGTTTGGAACACCAGCGTTTGCTTGCCCGTAAGCGCTAGCCTCACCAAAGTGCTATTACGTCTGTCCGAGCCAGAGAAGCTACAGCAAAACGCCAGCGTCGGGAGCTAGACATAGTCATACGAAAGACAGAAGAGGAGGCGAAACGCCAGTACGCACCGCAATCGGAGCAGTGAACATAAAAAATGGTAGAAAAATAGTAGAAAGCAGACTATATAACAAAAGATTCATATTCTATTCATTTATTTATACAGATCCCTCACGGGTTCCAATACCTGGAGCATTGTGTGAGGGGGGGGTGTGACAGTATTAAACAAGCACTAAGTAATGGTACAAGACGTAGCAAATTTGGTGTTACACTATAGAAAAATTGAGTTGAAAACAATACATCAGAAGACATGGAAAGATACACAGCAAAGCACACGAGCGTATTGCCAATATATATATACAACTTATATATATATATATATATATATATATATATATATATATATATATATATATATATATATATATATATATATATATACAGAGATATATATATGAAAAAGAAGTACTCTGCAAAAATATACTTCATACATGAATAAAATGTCAAATATATGATACATTGAGAACTAGTAGCAGTACAGCTGTATGACAGCATGAATTCCGTTTGTGAAGAACAGGTATGAAGGAAAACTATGCGTTATCCGCTCTCGTATGTTTACAATTGTGTCAGGTAGCCCATTCCAAATTTTTATTCCCCGAGGCGGGGGTGAGTCGCTGAATGGGAGCGTTCGGCCAGACAGACGTTGAAAGCAAGTGCTAATATTTATACGGCTCGAAGAGCGATGTGGTCTTACAAGAGGCGATGTGGTTTGACGGATGCAGCATAATGTTTTGTGTAGTAAGCAGATTAGAGCAATATCTCTAAGAGCCTGAAGGAGGGGAAGTGAAAGAGTGATTTCTGTAATGCTAGATAGTCTGTTGTAGTCATGGGCAGTGACGCGGCTGCGCGATTCTGAACAGCTTCAATAGAATTGATTAGATAATCTTGATGAGGAGACCAGATCGCTGATCCATATTCAAGCTGAGGCGTACGAAAGTTTGATAGCTAGCTTGCGAGTAGTGGAAGGTGTGCTGTCAAGATAACGTTTTAGGTAGCCTAATGTTTGCGATGCTTTAGCAGTTATTTTATCTATGTGCGTAGACCACGATAAGTTAGGTGTGAAATGAACACCAAGGCATTTGAGGAAGTCGTAGTTAAGAGAGCGTAATTGTTAAAGGAATATGTAAATTCGGAAGTAGAGAGAAAGAAATCGAATGGTCAGAAGAGAAGGACAGAAAAGAACAGGAAAGAGTAGATAAACAAGAGACAAACACAAGGGAAACACAGGCGAATCAATGGTCCGCAGTTCGTACGTCTTTCACTTGGGTTAGAACTGACTTTGAGTTTTTTCTAGACACATTCCTTGTGTGAACCAGCCACTCTCATGAACTGAAGCGTCCGATTTCATGAACCGTCCAGTGCATGAAGAGCTCGTATCGCAGAGTACCTGGTACTCTAGAATCACTCGCCTTCTCTGTAAACACACAAGAACACCTTTTAAACCGTCTCAAAAGTGCGTCTCAGTTTAAAAAAACCTCAAAGAGGTGCCGAAAAACACAGAATATTTTCTTCGACGGTGGCGCACGCCTTCCGTCAATCTAAGGAAGGGGCTACTAAATCATAGGCCTCCAACTCACACGTGCTGAAGACTGCCACATATGTGTGCGTCTTCCACATACGTGCGCGTAGGTGCCTATTGGAATTCGCGGAAGTGGCTCCGTGCTGACGCAAGCATCTCATGCGCGGCGCCTTTGGAAGGGAAGAGAAAGAGAGTATGTGAGAATTCTATGAGTCCCTCAGGCTATCTAAGGAGCGGCTATCACACTAGCAAACAAAATGAGCAAACCGAGGTATCTGTTCGGGGAAACTGGCAGACGTACATGAGCATTACAACAATTTCTTATTTCGCAGTCGAGAACGTCAGAAGGTAGAATGCATGAGAAAATTCCGTTGCGGTTATACGGCGAATTGAGAGTGAAAGGCATTTGGCAATGATCTCGAAAATAAACACGTGGGAGCGCGCGCACACACGCACACACGCACACACACACACACACACACACACACACACACACACACACACACAACACACACACAAAAAAAAAAAAAAAAAAAAAAAAAAAAAAACGTGCCCGTTTAGAGCGCCAGTGGCAATAGAAATGGGAGTCAAGTCGGCGCCTCCGGGCCAGAAATGACTGACGAAGATGGCGCCAACGACGCTAAGCGGGAACGCCTTGCCCGCTAGTATCCTCGGCATTACTAAACCGACCCTGTCCATCGGCGATTAGGTTACAATCTAGATGAGCACTTCAGGGAGCCTGGAAAACATTTCAGCAGGATTTGGTGGAGAATCCGTTTCGGTACCCGTGTGGCGTGTGTGATAATCTGAGGTTCAATGGACACAATTCCACCACATCTACCGTGCATAAAAATGCTGCGTCACTATGCGACGGCGGACGATGAGCCAGAAGTGTGTGCCATCGGAATCCCTCGAGCAAATACCCCTCCCCCCTCTCGTACCGGCACACATCCTAAACGTGGACGTCGGGAAAGCGAGTCTGACGCCGCCACGCCTTCCGTTCATGTGTATACGCGGCGCAACCCACTGCCTTGGCCAGTGTGACGCCTTGGCCACTGCCTTGGCCAGTGGCCACTAATGACGAGCCAACCTGAATAGCTATGTCAAGATAAAAGTTTTAAATATAATTAAACGAAAGAAACAGCTTCGCTGGTCTTCCACATTCAAAAAGTGGAAGGAATATGCACTTTCCGTTCTAGGCGGTGCTGTATTTTCAAACCTAGGGCCGCAGCTCAACAGGCGATTGTGCCACTTACGGGGCTAAGCACCCGCACTTGCAGAATTCAATTTATTATACGAATCATTCTAGAAATACGCAGTGGTGATAAAAAAATGTAAAAGAGTGGTTTCTGCGGAGGGGCTTTAGTGAAATATTCTTAGAAGGCGTAATAAAAGGCTTCCAGGTAAGAAATGTAGAACACGTACTATTCTTCACACGGGACAATTCGCGACATCGGAAACCTTCGTTACGTGACACGCTCTTCGATGGTCACGCGACGTGCTTTCCTTGGAGCCGTTCCGGACGCTATAAAATTATAGAAGCAAAGATGAAACGCGCTTTTCCGATACCGCCCGACAACAGTATTACACGAAAGGCGAGAACCATGCGGTGCCTTACAAAATAAAAATTCGTGCTTTCACGTCACTTAGGCAACACCGAAAGGAGATTATGCGCCGAGGTTGTCTAGCAGTAGATTGGTGTGGCAGTGCACTGAAATTAAAATAAGGTGGAAGCTCAGGCGAATTCAAAATCTTGAAGCGATGCAACATGCTTGGAACACAGGGTTGTGTTGGTTTCAGTGACACCCCATGTTCGAAGAATTTTTCGGTGCACTGAAATGAATTTACACCTAACATGCATTGATTCACAGATGCTCCTTATGACGCGCTTTAAAACCGTGGGCGGAAGGCATCTTAATTGAAAAGGCAAAATTGACGTTTATCTTTTTTTGCTGGCAACAAGAAATACACGTAAGCACTTTGTGCACACCAGTGGTCAAGGACCCCTCGTGAAGTCAGTGCACAGTAAACAGATTCCTTCGGAGACTGCGCATTCAATTGATGATGAAAATACAGCTGCCTGCATCAAGCGCTTGGTGTCTTAAAGAGAAAAATCTACAGCGCAAACCGATGTCGCAGTTTTGCTAATAAGGCGGCCCTTTGTGGCCTCTCATCTGGCGGTTCGATGACATTGAAGTATGTGACTTTCGCTTCGTTTGCACACTACTATAAGTATTAACATGAGGAAATGCAGTCCTGGAGACAGTAAGACGGATAATCCCTGACGTGAACTAGAAGAGTGTCAGAGAAATCCTTCGTTGAGCTTCTGCAGAGTTCTGCGACATCTCACGTAGCAGTTTGACGACATTTAAATGCAGAAATTCCACTTTTGTTTCCTGCCTACGCGCTGCTATAAAGGGGAGAAACCATCGCAGCGGTAACTTGAGGCGCCACTCGGTATTTCCTGCGATCGCCGCCATGAGCAGATATACAGTAACGTTCCTGGCTTTGATCCTCTCCATTGCTGTGTAAGTGATATATGTTTCTTTCAGCCACTTTTCTTCCATGGTAGGGCGCATTGTTGCCATAATGCGGGAGCAATGCTACCTACCAATATTGCCTAAACGTGGTTAATGTCTGCTTCTCAGAGCATTTCATCAACATTTAAAAGCAAGATTCACGCAATGTTGATGAAGCATTTTTGCAACGCTGATTCAAAGCTTCTACAACATTGAAACAATCCTTTGCTACTCGCAACGGGCAGTAATCCTGATGCAACGTTTTCGCAATGTTGCTTGAAAGTTCCTGCAGGATATTGGCACCTTCGAGTGACTTACAACATACCTCAACATTCAGCTACATTCACTCCTAGACATTGGTGTGAATATCGTAGGTACATCGCAAGGAATGTAGGAAGGAAAAAAATTACAGCATCTCCCGCTAAAGGGGACCATGAGGCAATGCAAAGCCGGAGAACTTGCACGATTCCGTTCCGTTGGCGTTCGTTGGGCATGCTACCGACCTCGGGCATGCAACCGACTCCGCGTCGTGGAACGCGAAGAGGAACGCTACGCACGTAGTGTGTTCCCTCTAGCCTGGCCGTTAATTCTCACAAGGCGAGCGGGGAACGCGGTGGACAGGCGCACGAGAGCGGGGGAGCGTAGGAGAGGAGAGAGAGGGAAAGGGGATGCGCATGCGATGACGCTCATCGCGGCGATTCGCAGGAGAAAATGAAGCGGGTGAGCGCGAGATGGGGGGAACGTAGGAGAGGAGGTGTGTGGAGACAGATTGCGCATCCGCAGTAAGGGTGGTCACGCTGCACAACACCACCACCACCGGATTGAACAACGCCAAAGATGCTTCGCATCTAAAAACCACGCATGCCCACGAAGTGAATCATGGCGAGTGGGCGAAGCTCTGGGTATCCAATGGGTGAGTAACCGTACGTTACCTGAGCATTGCTCATATAATGTAAATTGAGTGACATAAAGTAACATAAAGAGTCGACGACAAAGCTACGTCCTAAAGGCCACAATGTCTCCGTTGAAGTCGCACAAGTATAAAAATGGATTGTACTTGTATGTGCTTATGTTGTTCTGTCACATTTACGATTGGTGTCCGTCTCTATTCACATGCACACAATATGTTTTGACTATAGTAATGACTTTCTATATACCATGACAGCGGACAGTGAAAGTCTAGAGACAGTGAAGCTGGGTCCTTAGGTCCATAATGTGTACGTTGAAGAGCCCGACTAATATAATACGGTTTGTGCTTGTAGGTGTTTTATATTGTTATTTCATATTTATGATTAATATTAGTCTATTGCTAAACCTGATGTTTCGATTTTATATGGTGCTGAGCCATCTTTGATCTGTGCCGTCTTTGTGACGTCTTTTTGGCTGTTATTGACAAACGCATATTTGCGAGCATAGAATGGTTGCTTGTTCGTCGAGCGTACCGTTCTTTCGATGATTACCTCGTGTTTATTGAGGAAATGGGGCTGTTGTGTTTTAATGAGAATGTTGAGAACGTGCTGAACGTCTTCAAAGAACACTCCTGGGGGCTCAAGTTTGAACTGCCAAAAGAGAAGTATATCCAGCATTTAGACATTGACTTTTGTTTTTTCTCATACTCGGCAGACTTGCCGGTGCTATCAGTCCAGGAGCGCGAAGAAGGTGCTTCCTTTTCATAGCGGTCCATTCAAAGTTAACTGAAAAGAGGCATTGCCACCACATGTATTCGGGCTGCCCTTCACAAATCATGTGAGCACAAAGCTGATGTCAGAAGAAGTAACCAGATGGAGACTAAAAGCTACTGGCTATCCCAACAGTGTCATCATACTAGTTTGCCAAACCCTACTGCAGAAAGCTACGGAAAAGATAGGACCAAAAGGGAAAGAAAATGATCAAAGACCAATCCATGTTGTACCGTACGTACATAAGTTCTGTCACAATTTGTAGAAAATAGCGAACAGGTGGAATATTAATTCTTTGTTTTCCGCCCCTTGCAGACGTTGAACTGCGGGTGTCCTAAATAGCAAGAATAGTAGTCGACTATACCACATTCATCACGAGAAACATTCAGTGATTGCCAATCAGGTGTGTACAAAATACCGCTGAGCAGTGAAAAGATATGCAAAACACAAACAGGCTGATGCTCTAAAGACGGACAGAGACAGCATGTATACAACGTAAAAAAATGGTATGTTAGCCACATGGACGTGCGTTGGGAAGGAACGCAAATGTGGGTTGGGAAGGAACGAGACAAGGCATTTGAAGAAAGCAAAACCAAACAAAGAAAGATATAATATAGAAGCGTTCTTTATGAGGTGGGCCGCGGATGGATGTATCAGCACCCAATCACTTCACCAATCTGATAGAGGGTTTCAAAAGCCAATTCCAGGCCCGAGGAATGTGGCTGAACAGTGGAGCTGGCCAGGAAGCGCCACCATTTGGCGAACACAGATTAAGCTCTTTCTTTCATGTTTCTTTCCTTATCTTCTTTTACATGTTTTTTCTTCTTTCTTTCTTTCCCTATCTCTTTGAATATTGCTCTATATCCTCCTTTCTCTCCTTCTAACCCTCACATTGCTCTCCCTCACCCTCGCATATATTTCCCATCCCTTGCTATGCTATACTGTAATGTTTATGCGATGATTTGCCCTCTCACATCTTTCTTTCCCTTCTCAATAAAAGATCAGCCTACACACAGTCCCTTCACTTTCCCATCCCCTTGCTATACTATACTATGCATGGCTATGCTATGCTAGGCGCTGCTTATGACATACCCACTTTAGCCTCTGAGCTCCTTTCCTTCTCTCCGACCTCACTTCCCTTTCCCGCCCACCTGCCATACTATACAAAAAGAAGCAACTTCATTGACAGCGCAACGAGATTGCTGAAGTTAGCTTGCCGTTGGTTCTAAAGGCGGTGGCCAGTAGCTTCCCACGGCCGTTTCAGCCCAGTTAATCACTTCTGCTGGAATACGGTAGTCAGTTGACGAGAAGATTGACTACCCACGGCTCGAGGGAGGAAGCTGCCAGTATCGTCTTTCTAGGTGGGTTCCCCTCGCTTTCCCAAGAAATTGATTTCGGCTAGCCTTTATGCAGCTGGAATTTCAGCGGTTTGTTTGAATTTCTTCTGGGTCACCTTTAGACAGCCGTTGAGGGTTGGGAAAAGGATCGGCTTGGATTTGCCTCCAGATCCCGGCTTCTTTCATATGAGGTCTGTATGCGGGGCCCCGTATGTTTGGCGGTTCTCTCATATTAAGCGGTTATTTCTTTATATGGGGTGATCCCTACCTGCAAGAAGTCAAGGGTTGGGGGTCCACCTCCTGGTTTCTTAAACCTCGCTCCTTTGCACGGCTATGTCATACTCGTAGCTGCTTCATGCATACCTGCTACCTCTGTCACATAGCCGCTTACTGCTTATCACGCGATACGAAAAGCTTAAACAGCTCCACTGCTAATATTATTGAGGTACTTCCACAGCAGAGGCGTTATGGTGAAATTTTGCCTTTGTCGTAGATGAAGATATTGTCGATATAATCAACCGACACGCAGTGCATCGCGCCTCACGATCCAAAGGCGAGCTTTGTAGCCACTAGGCTATCCAGGCACGGTGTACGAGCATAGCATACTCTTGTATATTATTGTGCAGCAAGGAGGTTGCAAAGGAAAGTAAGGGTTAGGAGGACAGACATGATGGTCAGGACAAGCGTAAGGAGGGGAGAACAACTGTATTATGTAGCGCTAAGTCCATGATGCCACTCCAGAATTTGTGACCTCACCGATCGTTCCAGCAATTTGGTATGGGCCTACTGGGGCCGTTCCCTACGCGGACCTGCGGAAGTAAATGGATCGTTGTAGGTACCGACTACCTCACCCGCCACGCTAAAACAAGGGCCTTACCTAGAAGCAGTGTCGCCGAGGTAGCGAAGTTCTTCGTTGAATATATCGTACTGCGTCATGGCGCCCGAGAGGTCCTCATCACGCGATCTTGAAGTACAGCCAGACAAGTCATCGCGGACCACGGCCTATTACCCACAGACCAATGAGACCAATGGCCTCACCGAGCGTCTAAACAAGACCATCGCCGGCATCCTGGCCATGTACGTGGACATCGAGCACAAGATGTGGGATGCCATGCATGATCTACATGCCTTCGCATACAACAGGGCAGTACAAGAAACGATGGAGCTGTCGCCGTACAAGTTGGTCTACGGAAGGAGCCCGGCAATGAAACTCTACATCAGCTACCACCGACGAAGAGAATCTCGGTGCCCCCACTCATTTGCAACGTGCGAAAAAAGCTCGACAGCTCGCCCGCCTTCGTATAAAGAACCAGCGGAGTATCGACAGCCGTCACTATAATCTTCGGCGAAGCGATATAAAATACCAGCCCGATGACAGTGTGTGGGTCTGCACACCGATACGCCGACGTAGACTGAGTGAAGAACTTCGCCGATACGTCCGGCCGTACAAGGTGCTTCGACGTCTCGACGCTGTAGACTACGAGGTCATGCCGGACGGCACTACGAACTCTCAACGGTGCCATGCACGACTTGAGGTCGCCCATGTCGTGCGCCTTAAGCCGTTTCATGCGCGTTAGCGAACCTGAGGATGGTGCCTTTTGCTTTATTGCTGTACTTCTGCTTGTACTTATTCCTTGTTGTACTTTTTGCTTTATTATTGTACTTCCCTTGTGTATGCACTTGTTTCCCCTTTTATGTTCTGTTAGAAGCATCGGGACGATGTCTTTTCAGACGGGGGCAATGCCACGCACGTTCCTTTCTTTATGTTTTCTGTTAACAGCTTTAATAATGAGCACTAACAGACAAGAGAGAGAGAAATGTAATACGGGAGGGCAGGGAGGTTAACCAGAAAACATATCTGGTTTGCTATCCTGCACTGGGGAAGGGGTAAGGGGAGACAGGAAAGTAAGAAAGAGAGGAATGGGATAGGGAGGGAGGGAAGCACAAAAACACACAGAAGTGTCACAATCGTTCAACGAGGTGGGTCGCTCGCAGAAACTTCATCAGCGCCTTCGTTGCTTTCTGGCGTGAAGCTCGATCTTTCAGATATTCCAAGATTGGCTGCTCAGAAAGCGGCTGGTCATCGAGGCGAGCAAACACTGCTGAGAGGGACTGTCTCTAAGAGCTGTACTGAGGGCACTGACATAAAATGTGTTCATTTGTTGCGTCATTGCCGCAATGGTCACAAGCAGCGCTATCTGTCATTCCGATGCGGCAAGCAAAGGCGTTCGTAAAAGACACCCCAAGCCACATGCGGCAGAGAAGGGTCCTCTCGGATCGGGGTAGGCCAGATGGAATACTGATTATATATATATATATATATATATATATATATATATATATATATATATATATATATGTATATATATATATATATATATATATATATATATATTGTAGAGATGCCTTGGAACATAGTAATGGTTACCCTCTCCAGCGCCTTCTAGTGGGTCATCTTCTTTGGTTGCTTGAAAAAAGGACGCCGCTCGCGCAGGGAGTTCGTGCCTTGCCGTGACTGTCGCCATTACTCATTGCCGTTGAGTGACGTCTAATAAACACCTTAATAATTTGGTGGAAAGTGCTCTGCTCCCATTCAATGACCCTGGAGCTTCGATCCCGTACCCTGCAATCTACCATGCCTCAAGACGCCGCCCAGCGAACGCCTCCTCTCGCAACGAGCACATGTCCCGGTGTCCCCTGTACACGCGATACACCTATGTTCACTGGCGCCGATAGCACCGACGTGGAGGACTGGCTCGCAATTTACGAGCGCGTCAGCATCCCCAAGAAATGGGACGAAGAAGGCAAGTTAAGCAACTTGGTATTCTACCTCGCGGGCGTAGAAAGCTTGTGGTACAACAACCACGCGTACGATTTTGCGACTTGGTCCGATTTCACGACCGCCGTCATCAGCGTTCTTGGTCGCGCAGCAGTTCGTAAGCTGCAAACAGAACAGCGCTTACGCGAACGAGCTCAGCAGGCCAGTGAATCTTTCACAAGTTATATCGAAGACGTCCTCGACTTGTGTAAGAAGGCCGACGGAACCATGTCTGAGTCTGACAAGATCCGGAACGTAATGAAAGACATGGACGACGATGCCTTCACTATGCTGCTCGCCAAAAACCCTGGCACAGTGGCCGAGGTCATAGCGGTGTGCCAGAGCTACGAGGAGCTCCGCCGGCAGCGTTCGATGACCCGTCGCTCCCCATCACGCGACGCAGAGCTTGCTGGCTTGGCGGCAATATCTGACCAGGCCGCGTTGCTGGCAGAAGTCGTCATTCGTGCGCGAGGAAATTGCACGCCGGTTCTCCCTCCTCGCCTTTACCCACCCGCCGCACGTTCTACAGTCGTCGATGATCTTCTTCATCCTCTCCGCGGAGTGAGTGAGCAGGAAATTGCGGAGGTCATTCCTGAGTACCACCCGCAACCTCCGGCTCCTGCGCCCCAGAGTTACGCTCAAGTTGTCGCCAGGACGCCCGAAGTAATTCCTGCGGCTGCCCCAATGAGTTACGCCGAAGCCGCCGCTAGGCCGTTGTTTGAAGCGGGTGTGCCGGCTGCATATGCTGACGCCATTCCTCGGCCCCGACTGCAGCCCACCATGCAGTCATTTCAGCAGCTGACCCGTCAATCGCGTCCTGTGACATGGACGGGACCTACCCTGGCGAACCGATCGCGCACCCCCGACAACCGACCCATCTGCTTTGCTTGCGGTTACGCCGGTCACGTGGCACGTTAATGTCAACGCGTGCAGCCGGCTCGAGTCGTGTCACCTGTCACCAGCCAGTCAAGCCGTGCATTCTACGACCCACCTCCACCTGTCGCCGACGTCACGCCGACATCCAGCTACTCGGCGCTCTCCGTCTCCACGACGTCGCTCACTGTCACCCATGCGGCCAGGTTCGGTCGCACGAGAGCAGGAAAACTAGTCGTCGCAGTCCAGGAGGCAAGACGACTAGTTTCAGGGCTGAGATCCAGGGCTGAGACGCTACCGAACTGTGAAAAGCCTCAGCGAAGTCCATCGAATGTAATCGACGTGTTTGTGGACGGTGTTCGCGCAACGGCCCTTATCGACACGGGAGCGGCTGTATCCGTTATGGATGCAACACTTTGCCGCTTACTTCGAAAAGTCATGACGCCACTTTCTGGACTGTCCCTCCGTACCGCGAGCTCCCGGGTATTCATCCTACAGCAGTATGCACTGCTCGCGTCGTCATTCAGGACTTTCTGTACGACGTCGAGTTCATCATAATTGCGGTATGCTCTCACGACGTCATCCTGGGATGGGATTTCCTTTCCCGCCACGACGCCGTAATTCGTTGCGCACCAGCCGAAATTGAACTCTCACCGTTCTCCTATTTGACGCCGACAGAGAGTTCATCGGCAGTGAGCAAGATCCTTGTCAAAGGCGATACGAAAGTGCCTCCAAACTCGTCAACGGCTGTGTCTGTCCACTGCGCCGGTCTCTCCGATACCATTGCACTCCTTTCGCCATCTGCCCGCGTCTCCACCAGGATAGGGTTGCTGGTACCTTTCGCGACCGTGCGAGTCACTCAGAGCAGCACCGCTATTTTTGTTACCAACCCATCCCCGTGCATTGTTACGTTGGTTCGAGAGGAATGTCTCGGCAAAGTGGAAGCCGTTGAAGACGCACAATTTCTGGACGCACCCGATGACTCGCACTGTACCAGTTCCCGCACCATCAGTGCTGTTTCCACGTCTGATTCGTCACCCACTCATGTATTTTGTCCCTCCATTGCTGACAACCTTACGTCGGTCCAGCGTTCCCAGCTTCTCTGCTTGTTGGATGAATGTCGTCCTTCTTTCGATGTCAGGCAAACATCCCTCGGCCGCACGTCCGCTGTTACGCATCGCATCGACACTGGCGCTCAACCGCCACTGTGGTAACGTCCATATCGCGTGTCTCCCGCAGAACGTCGGGTCATTAATGAGCAAGTGGACGATATGCTTCGACGCGATGTAATTCGGCCCTCCTACAGCCCATGGGTGTCTCCTGTTGTTCTCGTTGCGAAGAAGGACGGTTCTGTGCGGTTCTGTGTGGACTACCGACGGCTCAACAAGATCACCCGCAGGGATGTTTATACACTGCCGCGAATCGACGACGCGAGTGACAGCCTCCAAGGAGCAGAATTCTTTTCATCTCTCGATTTGCGCTCGTGGTACTGGCAAGTACCCATGGCTGATGACGCTCCACTGAAGTCAGCCTTTGTCACGCAGGACGGCTTGTACGAGTTTGTAGCGGCATCATCATCATCCCGCACAATCATCATCATCGTTGTACCACTTGCGCACCGCGCCTCTCGCGCAGCTCATGCTCGGAGCTCGAGGCGCGAGTAGTAGAACGAGCTCACGCTCCTGGGGGCTGGACGCCGGCAGCCGCTGCCGCTCTGCTAGTACTAGGGCCGCTAGGGCCGCTAGGGCCTTTGAATAAAGTGGCGAGACTTCGGCACGGCCACGTCGGCCGCCTTCACGTCTTCGTCTCTCGCTACAATTGGTGACCCGGAGAACACGCCCTTCGCCGAGCGGCCCCCTGCCATGATTCCGCGACTCTGCCCTCCAGTTCCGCCGTTTCACCCGGCCTACCCCCGAGCGTGGTTTATGCAGCTCGACGCCTGCCTCGCGGTGAACGGCGTCACCGCACAGCCACTGATGCACGACATCCTGCTTGACGCCCTCCCAGCTGAGCTGCGTCATCTGTCCGCCGCGTCGTCATCCAGCCCGCAGCCATACGACGACCTCTGCGCTGCGGTGCTGGCTCGCTATGGCGAGACGTACCGCCCGCTACCCGGGACCCGTGAGTTCCGGGTTTCCCCTCCGCCAACGCGAGCGGTACCACCCGGCCCGCAGCCCTCCCATGACCGCGACCTACCTTCCCCGGCTACGTCTCTATCCACCTCTCGTCCGGCCACCAGCGCAGTGGTTCCCGCGCCGGACGACCCGCCCGACGATGTTCAGGATCCTACGCCCGAGGTTCCCGCGCCCGACGACGTTGCTGCTGCCATCGACCAGTCCGCCACGAGCCGCGTTTCTTCGACGCCCTCGGCCGACGATCCATCAGGCATGCCCGCCATCCGCCCGTCGTCCCTGTCCTCGCCGGCTCTCGACACGTCCCTGACCTCAGCTTCCACGCTGGCTGCCTTGCCGCACGACCTGGAAGCTGACACGGACAACCTCTCGCCCGCTGTTCGCCCCTCGCTCGCGGAGGTTTCACCGTCGACGGTACCCGAGCACGACCTTTCACCGACTTCCAAGTTCTGCGCCTCTTGCCAGCAGCGACCAGCGTCGCCCTCGACGTCTACCGTAGCAGAAGTGCGTGCCCCTTACCAAATCCGGCCGCACTTGCAGGACGCTGCCACTATGACGGAAGCGCCTGAGGACGACATGCCTGCTGGTTCACCAGAGGCAGAACAGCAAGCAAATGTCACACCTGCCACGACGACAGACGTGCAGCATCCGACCTGCGCACGGGCCCTTATGTGCCGTCTACCATAGATGCTTCACCGAGCGCAGGTGCACCGTCAGAACCTGCAGGGACTCCGCCTGCTCGGTTGCACCACGGGTTTCCTCCGGAGCTCTTGACGCAGGACGCCGCCCACCCGATATCTGAGCACCGTCCGGCCGCGCTGATCACGGCACCGACGATGACCGATCGCACCACAGGCGTCTCGCGCAACATGCTACGACGTTTTGGATGTCTTACGAAACGACCTGCCAGCACCTGTAAGGGCCGCATGCGCGCCGGCGCCTTCGATGTCCCCCAGCGCAATTCTCGCAATTCCTTCGCAAGCTGCCGCCTCATGCTCACGCCGACCGTACACGACGGCGTTTCGTCTCGCGCAGAAGACAACGTGCACGGAGTGCGCGCAGTGGTTACCTTCGCCGATATTGCCGGTTCAGCGTCTGTCATCGCGCCCAGCCATTTTTCTTGGTTCGGCTCCGACGTGAACTGCCGCGGGTGCTTTCGCTCCTACCTACCACGTCCGTTAGTCGCGATCCCCGGCCGCTACGCAGCTCCCAGAGCCGCCCGCCAGAGACTTGCTGGTTCCCGAAGGCCCTTGCACGCTGACGACCTGAACTTCTCACGGACCCCCTTGTCTCGCGTTCCCAAACATTTTTGTATATACGCTTACATAGCTTTCATTCCGGGGTCATTTCTGTGGGGGGGAGTACTCTGTAGCGGCATCATCATCATCCCGCACAATCATCATCATCGTTGTACGACTTGCGCACCGCGCCTCTCGCGCAGCTCATGCTCGGAGCTCGAGGCGCGAGTAGTAGAACGAGCTCACGCTCCTGGGGGCTGGACGCCGGCAGCCGCTGCCGCTCTGCTAGTACTAGGGCCGCTAGGGCCTTTGAATAAAGTGGCGAGACTTCGGCACGGCCACGTCGGCCGCCTTCACGTCTTCGTTTCTCGCTACAAGTTCAACGTCGTGCCGTTCGGTCTGTGTAATGCGCCCGCGACCTTAGAGCGCATGATGCACACCGTTCTGCGCAACTTGAAATGGCACACGTGCGTATGTTACCTGGACGACGTCGTCGTCTTCGCTCCGGAATTCTTCGCGCATCTCCAACGTCTGCGGCATGTTTTGACACGTTTGAGCAACGCCGGCCTCCATCTGAATCTGAAGAAGTGCCGATTTGCGGCACGGCAGCTGACAATCCTCGGCTGCGTCGTGTCCATGGACGGACTCCTCCCCGATCCGACCAAGCTTCGGGCCGTAGCCGAATTTCCCAAACATACGTCCGTCAAAGAACTGCGCAGTTTTGTCGGACTGCGTTCATACTTTCGACGCTTCATACGAAACTTTGCCACCATCATATCGCCGCTGACGAAGCTCCTTGGAAGTAACGGACCCCTAAATTCGTGGTCTTCCGAGTGTGACGACGCGTTCACAAAGCTCCGTCGTTTGTTGACGTCTCCTCCCATACTACGCCACTACGACCCTACGGTCCCAACGGAGGTACACACGGACGCCAGCGATGTAGGCCTCGGCGCTGTCCTTGCGCAACGCAAACCAGGGTTCCCCGAATATGTCGCGGCATACACAAGCCGTACGCTTACTCGAGCCGAGACCAATTACAACGTCACGGAAAAAGAGTGTCTGGTGAGTCGTTTACCAGCTGCATCGAAGACGTCCTCGACTTGTGCAACAAGGCCGACGTAACCAGTGTCCGAGTCTGACAAGATCCGCCACGTTATGAAAGGCATCGACGACGATGCCTTCACCATGCTGCTCGCCAAGAACCCTCGTACCGTGACAGAAGTGATCACGCTCTACCAAAGCTACGAGGAGCTGCGCCGGCAGCGGTTGCTGACCCGTCGACCTCCATCACGCGACGCCGACCTCGCTGGCTTGTAGGTCATTTCTGATCACTCGGGCTTGCTCGCCGAGATCAAGTCGTTTGTGCGCGAGGAAAGTGCCCGCCAGGTTTCTCTACTGGCCTTGCCTCAGTCGCAGCATGTTGAACAGCCGTCGACCACACTGCTGCCTCCCTTACGCCGCGCTATTCAACAGGAAATCGCGGAGGTCATGTCGGAATACCACCAGCCACCTCCGGCGCTTGCGCCACTCAGTTACGCGCAAGTTGTAGCCAGGCCACCCCCAGCGATCCCTGTGTCTGCCCCACATCCTTACGCCGAAGTCGTCGCCAGAGCACAGGCCTTCGAGGCGAGTGTGCCCGCTGCGTACGCCGACGTCATTCCTAGGCCACGACTGCAGCCCACCATGCAGTCCTATCAGCCGCCGCCCCATCCACCGCGTCTTGGGTCATGGATGGCACCCACCCCGGCGAACCAATGGCGCACTTCCGACAACCGCCCCATCTGCTTTGCGTGCGGTTGCGCCGGTCACGTCGCCCGCTATTGCAATCGCGTGCAGTCGCCTCAGCCATGCCAAGCCAGTCAAGCCGCCCGTATTACGATTCAACCGCAGCCTATGTCACCGCCGTTTCGCCCAGCGCCCTCTGCCCGCCGTTCACCGTCACCACGACGCCGCTCACTGTCCTCGATGCGGCCACGTCTGGTCCCACGCGACCAGGAAAACTAGTCGTCGCAGTCCACTAGGCAAGGGCTGCGATGCGATCGAACTGCGAAAGCCCTCAGCGAAGCCCACCGAACGTGATAGACTTGTTTGTAGACGGCGTTCGTGCATCTGCCCTTATCGACACTGGAGCCGCTGTATCCGTTATAGACGCAAAGCTTAGCCGAATACTGCGCAAAGTGATGACGCCACTTTCCGGTCTCTCCCTCCGTACAGCCAGCGCCCAACGTATTCACCCTACAGCGATGTGCACAGCCCACGTCATGATTAAGGACGCGATGTACGCCGTCGAACTGATCATAATTCCTGCATGCTCTCACGATGTCATCCTCAGATGGGATTTTCTTTCCCGCCACGACGCCGTCATTCATTGCACACCAGCCGGAATAGAGCTGTCACCATTGTCTAATTTGACGCCGGAAGACAGTCCATCGGCTGCGAGCAAGGTACTCCTCAAAGACGACATCAAAGTGCCTGCAAACTCGTCAGCGGCGGTGTCCGTCTACTGCGCCAGTCTATCCGACACCGTTAGACTCCTCTCGCCATATGACCGTATTTGCACGAGGAAGGGCTTGCTCGTGCCTTTCACGACCGTTCAAGTCACTCAGGGCAGCACCTCTATTTTTGTAGCACTCTGATCCTCAGTGCGCACACTCTGGGGTATCGAAAACGTACCACCGCATTCGCCAACGGTACTTTTGGCGAGGGATGTACCGCTACGTGAAGAAGTTCGTTCGTTCCTGCATCGCTTGTCAGCGCCGCAAAACATCAAGGCACCTGTCGCTGGCAGGTCTGCAACCTCTGCCTTGCCCTGACCGGCCGTTTGGGCGCGTAGGCATAGACTTGTATGGACCACTTGCTCTAACGTCGGCTGGTAACCGCTGGGCCATCGTCGCTGTTGACCACCTCACGCAATACACCTGTAGCGAGTAGAGAGAGAGCCGTCAAGGCGGCCGACGTGGCCGTGCCGTTCTCGCTACTTTATTAGAAGGCCCTAGTACCAGCAGAGCGGCAGCGGCTGCCGGCGTCCAGCCTCCAGGAGCGTGAGCACGTTCTTCACTGCTCGCGCCTCGAGCGCTAGGCATGAGCTGCGCGAGAGGCGCGGCGCGTAAATGGTAAAACGATGATGATGATCGTGAGCGATGATGATGATGCCGCTACAGATTACTCCCCCCCGCAGAAATGAAGCCGAAATGGAAAAAAAACGATGGGGGCGTATGTACAAGAATTTTGCTATCGCGAGACAAGAGGGTCCGTGAGAAGTCCAGGTCGTGAACGTGCTAGGACCTTCGGGAACCGGTAAGTCTCTGGCGGGCGGCTCTGGGAGAAGCGCAGCGGACGAAGAACAGGGCGAAAGTACGCTGTGGTCGTACCCAGGTGTGTCCCACGGCGACTTGATGGGGCCTTTCGGTATCGCGCCGGTTGTCGCGAGTGAGCGCGGCTGACAGAGGTGCCCGCAGATGCAGTTGAGGGCGGGTGCAGATGTCGTTGCAGTCGTCGGCGCAGCGTTGTCCACTGGGTCATATGACGGGGAGCGCGTCGACGCAAGTGCGTCGACGCAAGTGCGCTCGGCGAAGGGCGTATTCTCCGGGTCACCAATTGTAGCGAGTAGAGAGAGAGACGTCAAGGCGGCCGACGTGGCCGTGCCATTCTCGCTACTTTATTAGAAGGCCCTAGTACCAGCAGAGCGGCAGCGGCTGCCGGTGTCCAGCCCCCAGGAGCGTGAGCACGTTCTTCACTGCTCGCGCCTCGAGCGCTAGGCATGAGCTGCGCGAGAGGCGCGGCGCGTAAATGGTAAAACGATGATGATGATCGTGAGCGATGATGATGATGCCGCTACACACTGAAACTGCCGCCCTCCCAGCGGCTACAGCGCGCGAGGTTGCCTCCTTCCTGCTGCGCCGATTCATGCTGCGCCACGGTCCACCCCAGGAGCTGCTCAGCGATCGAGGTCGTGTCTTCTTGTCAGCAGTCGTCGAAGCCATTCTCAAAAAGTGCAACGTTGTTCACCGGAAAACTACTGCTTACCACCAGCAGACGAATGGCCTCACCGAACGCTTTAACGCACCCTCGGCTACATGTTCTCGATTTACGTCGCCGCTGATCACACCAATTGGGATGTCATTCTGCCTTTCGTTACCTACGCCTATAATACCGCCCCTCAGAGCACTACCGGTTTCTCCCCCTTTTTCTTATTGTACGACAGACACCCGTCGCACACAATCGACACAATCCTTCCATAAAAGCCGGATCCATCTGAGTGTGCGCCTATTTCTGCCACAGCCAGACTTGCTGAGGAGTGTCGGGAGCTTGCCAAGACGTTACTACGCATGACCAAGAGCGGCAGAAGACCATTCGCGGTGACACCACCACTGGAGCACTCGTATGGCTCTCGGTCCCTACCACTGCAACTGGCCTCTCTTCCAAACTGCTGCCCAAGTACGACGGCCCCTACCGTGTCGTCGAACGCGCATCCCCGGTCAACTACCTGATCGAACCAATTGAACCATCTTCGGACATGCTCCGTCGAGGGTGCGACATTGTCAACGTGGAGCGCCTGAAGCCCTACCATGACCCGCTCATAGTGACAAACAGTTAGGTCGCCAGGCGGCTCCCTTTTCGTACCCGGGGTAATTGTATAGGAGCATTGGAAGTCTGTAATGGGGGTCGCCCTCTCGAGCGCTTTCTAGTGGGTCGTCCTCTTCGGCTCTTCTCTGACAGCACGCTCATCGCGCTCAGAGTCCGCGCTCTGTCTTGACTGTCGCCGTTGTGCTTCGTCGACTAGTGCCGCCAATAAACGCCTTTAAATAATAATAATAATAATAATAATAATAATAATAATAATAATAATAATAATATGTGCGGTTTAACATCCCAAAACCACCATATGAACTTTAATGCATTTGAGGTGAGGTTTAGTGCCTATGTGTGGCGCCGGCATTGAAATCGTTATCGGGAAGTTTTTGTCAGCAAACTAGACAAATAAACACATACTCGCACACTCAGTGTGATTGCTTATTTTTATTGATAGTCTCTTTGTATGCAGATAACGACAAGTTATTCTCAGTGACATGTAACTATCCCATAGTGCTTGCAACTTGTTTGAGCAAATGCAGGGACTTGGACACGGTGTAGGTAAGCAGTTCTGAAAATGACGTTAGAGGCTACACAATCAACCATCGTTCAACCAATAAAGTTAACCTATGATTTTTTTTCTTTTTTTAACGCTATAACGGTCGTTTGCGATCGCTATAACGGTCACATAAGTGCACCCAATTGCACTTATGTGAGACAGTTAAAACTATAGTCTGACACTACTTTAGAGGTCCGCGGCATTTCCTCCTCAAATACGGGTACACATACGTGTCAGCCTTCACGATTGTGCGGGTAATCCAGACTCGTCGTGAGCCTGGTGGCCGGGCGTCTGAGTGCCCCAACATTTGAGAGCGGTCACTACCGGCAGCGCACTGGCAAAGCAAAAACTAAGGTCGAGTTTTAGGTACGAATCCTCTTAGGGTCTCGGCGTGTCGGCGTGCGTCGTCGTCTGCTCTTGGGACGGTCCACTTGCTTGAGCGCAAGAGAGGGCGCCACTATGTGGCGAGAGAGAGCGAACGGCGCCGTTGGTTATGAAACGCTCTTTCTGTGTTGCTCGCAAGGAGCGAGAACGTGCTCTCGTCTGCGAGAGACAACGCCGGCGCAGGCAGCGTCTGCTAGCGAGTTTCTTAATTGAAAAAAATTCACAGCATATCCACGGGTGAATGATGAAGAGCTTGGGCGAAGCTCCTGAAGCAGTCAAGGTTACACCGTGAAATCTTCAGTGGTTTCGCCCAGCAGTAATCAAAGCGATAGCCCCGTACATCATCAAAGACGTGACAAACACTGTATATATTTATACAAGGAATTTTATTAATCGTAAGTGGTAGCTAGACGTGGCTTGCGTTCCCCCTTCATTATAACGGCTTTATGGTCAGTGAAGTGATGGATCGGTGATGGGTCGTAGTGGGATGTTTGCAAAGACGAAGTAGTGGGCAGTTTGCAAAGGATCGATGATGGGTCGCAGTATACTGCCGGTTACGCCTTACGCCGGACAAAGTTAGGCTAAGAGGAGCTTCACCCCTAAAAACCGACTGCTCGCGATGCACAATCGTTCACCCACCACCCCGTACATATAGACACTGGATCTTGACCTGCAACGTAGTGCCGGTGGGAGATTTCTCTTGT
This sequence comes from Rhipicephalus sanguineus, assembly GCF_013339695.2. Lineage (NCBI taxonomy): Eukaryota > Metazoa > Arthropoda > Arachnida > Ixodida > Ixodidae > Rhipicephalus > Rhipicephalus sanguineus. Next base: position 57,554,728 of record NC_051184.2, read on the forward strand.
GCGTAGTTGAAAAATAAAGATTCGTAGCGTGCACGTAACTAAAAACGGACTGCGGGTCTCTGTATATAATCTTTCTTCTGTGTCTCATTGCCCATTAGCAGCAATTTTGCTGTCGGAAATACAGACACAGACTGCATGCTTCGCCCCTCCACAGGTTTCATGTTGTTGGAGCTGAAACACCCTTCTGTAGATTCTTTGCTCAACGCAAGCTCTCACGTCGTTAGATAATGAATATTACGATAGATGCCCTCCTCTCGCTATGCGCGATAGGCTACGGGTGGTGCAAGCCAGTTGCCTTAACTAACTGCGCTGTATCATTGCGGAGGTGGCATTGCGAAGGTGGTTAGTTAAGTTTTGCTAGTAATACCAAGTTTGTGCTAGAGAAGGCTAAGTTTTTGCTGAAAGTACTAAGTATGGCTAGACATGATTATTCTTCTCCGGTTTCTGTCGGTTCGCCACGCTATGCACATGTCATTTGAATTTGGCGGTAACATGTTACGTGATTAGTCACGGGATCCTACGTTATGTTAGTCGCGTGACTGATTGTTACGCTATGTTACGTAATTATCTGCCACGTGAGTAGTAGTTACATTATGCCACGTGATCTTAGGCTCCTGAGTAGTTGTGTGATGTTACTTGATTTTAGTCATGTGACTAGATGTTACGGGACGTTGCGCGATTGTTAGTGACCGGACTGGTTGCGTGATGTTTTAGTCACGTGACTTGTTAAGTCATTACAGCCTCGCAATTAGTTGTTACGCGATGTTGCGTTATTTAGCCCTAATAATTGTTACGTGATGTTACGTAATTTTTAGTCACGTAACAGACTCGCGCATCATATTCATTGCAATTCATGCCGGAAATATTGGCGCACCTGTTGTAGGAGAGAAGCAGAAGTTGAAGAGAACGAAGTGAGCGCGCATCAATTCATGATGAAGATAATTCCTGCTCGCGCTAACCGGGGCAACGAAAATCCTTAAAGGGGTGGCGCCATGAAATTTCGAGGCTATAACAAGCCTGTTGTGGGTTTCCTTTGTATGCAAGGACATTCCACACGAAGGGTCGGACGCAGCAAACTTTTAGAATATATTTTAATTCACTTCGAAAGTGCACCTAAATGCTCATTCTCCCGATCGAAACCCATCGCTAGCGCGCCAACACTGACGTAGACCTGTAGGATGGGCAACGAAAGTTTTAGTGACGTCACACCAAATCTGCTGTGGTAACGTGAGTGAGCTCCGGACCTCCGCCACTTCCGCAACGTACGTACCGGCTGTAGTGAACTAGAATATATTCTAGTTCACTATAGTACCGGCAAAGCATCGGTTGCTACATCACTCGCCGAGTTTCGATCGCTTCCTGGCTGTGTGCGTCACAGCCTTTTGTGGTCACGTGACCACGCCTCCTACACTTCTACGTCACTGCCCAACCTCGGCGCCCAGAAACCGAAACCGAAAGTTGCCCACATCAAAAGGCGATATTAAATTATTCAGCGAGAATACATGAATATTGGTGCGTGCATCGCTTCCTGGAGCTATAGGAAACGCTTACAGCAAAGAACGCGCAAGCCACAAATTTGGTGGCACCACCCCTTTAAAGAGTCGCTGAAGTCGTTTTAGAATTCGGTAAAACTTTGTTAACAAGGACCAACCCTATTGTCGACAATGGTGTAATTTTTTTTTCGCTGTTGTGGCAGTAGGAGCTTTAGATACGCGAAAGAAAGGTTCGTCTTCCTCCGCCCACGTGAATGCGCCATAAGTATGGGCGTGGAAACGAACTAACGGGAACTACGTCATAGTCGGTGGTTTTCGCTGAGCCGCGCAGCAATCTCGTATCTCCAGCTGTGGCCTCTGTGACTAGTTCCGGCTGAGCGCATTGGTGGAACTGATCGTGTAGGCCATGCTTTAACAGCGCTGATGGCGCCGATCACGCGGTACACCGAAGATGACGTCACCGCCTTCGCTCAGCAGCTCAAGAAGCGTTGCGGCTGCAGCCGCTGTTTTTCGGCAAGAAGTGCTATTTGGGTTCAGTTCAGCGAACTCATACATTGGTTTTCGAATTCAGCAGGGATCAAACTATGATTACACATCTCAAGATCACTTTTTCAAAGTGCTTCAGCTTCTCTTAAGGTCACAGGGTAAGGCAAAATTTGAAAAGAAAATTACTATTTTTCTTTGCAAATTTGGAGGGTGTTCCTTGGTGCATATTTTCCACATGCGTGCTTTTCATAAAACGTATTTTTTGTGACTGAAAAGGAGTTTTTCGCAAAGCAAGTGGTGACTGAACACACACCCTAGGACAAGCCTAGGGTAGGCGCTCCGTGCTTACGGTCCATTTACTCTAAAGAAATCTTCGTGTACGAAATTCAAAATGCTTGTCTGGAGTTAGCAGCATATATGAATTTATCGCGCAACATCTAAGGCACTCCGAAGACGCTGTGCGCCTTTTGATACGCACTTGTTCTTCGGAGAGCGTCTGTTCGAACAGTCAGCTCCTAGCGTCAATACACGTTGTGTCTTTCGTGACAGTCGTTAAGTTGAGATGCTGAGGGTAAAGTGCCACAGCAAGTGCAAATTTCGTGGTACCCAATACAACTCTCTTGTTGAGTGTAAGGCTCAATGTCCAGTCGAAGACAACGCCAGAACCAAGAACTGACGCATAGGGGAAGCATTAAACTACCATGTTTCCGGGCACCTCGCTCTCGCTCAGCGTTGGAGCATCGACGCGTCCACTACACGTCTTTACTACAGCGCCATTTCAAATAAGACAAAAGATACGCTTCACTTTGAAGAAACCTGAAGAATAGGCTGTCTTTCAAAATTAATTTTGTACAATGAATCACGACGTATAATCAGTCAGGTAGCTGAGAAATTACCAGAGTAGAGCAAACCACTTTACAAATATTTTTCAAAGACAATAAAAATGTGTTACACTCAGCAGAGACACCACCTGTCTTGCAAGCACTGCGTGGCGAAGTAGCTCTTGAAACGTACCTAAATACCTTAGCGGACATCTCCAGACTTCACAGCCATGCTGCATCTTCGCAAAAGAGACAAAACAATTGCCATCTACATGACGGTGAGGCGTGGATATAAATGAGAGGATTTTGTTTAATGCTTGCTTCACTGTGTGTAATCAGGTGAGCAGCATGGGGAGAAATAGCAATGAAGGTTGACGGATTATATCTCAACGTACGGTCTGGAGATGACACTGTGCTACACACAAATGATTGCGACGAATTGAAACAAATAAAGTCTGGCTCCTCCGTAATCCAGATTAGATGTAAGCATGAAATATCTACAGGCGAAGCAGATTGGTCGGAGATCATAGTAGCCACAATCTTGTGCACCTTCGTGTGTGTAGCTCTCTTCACCACCTCAAGCAGCGAAAACATTCTCCGGTCAAGCCACCCGATGAAGGCGCTGATGTCTGAATAAATCGCCTTCTCTTGCTCATTCACAAAAATGGTTGTCCCAAATGTCATTCAGTGGAAGCGCCGAGGACTACTTAAGAGCCTGCATCACAGATATAAAATACTTGGAGAACACCAACCCAGCTTACGAAGGGAGAGAGATAAAGTGCCTAAAGCACGCGATGGATCCTTGGAACTCATTTGATACTTCAGGGTTCCCAAACGTTTTTGCAGCAATTAATGCGTGAAGCAATAAATTCAGGTAGTGAGGTCAATTGTTAATTACTTGGCAGGGCTGTGCAAGGCCCCAGGAAAGCTGGAACGCTAAACTGTTAAGGGGTCCCGCTGCATCGCCTTGTCATTCGCTTTCGCATGATTCACTTCTTGGTGGAAACCTCAAATGCGCTGTGAAAAAAGGAACTTCCGCAGGTGTGGCATTGGCGGCTGAAAATCTCCATGGACGCCCACTGTAAGTAAAATTGCGAAGTACCAACTACGTGTCCTGTAAGGCAATATGCTATCTTTGTTGACGTGCTCATTTTGTTGACGCCGTGACAGATGATGAGGATGATGACCGATTGCAGTTGAGCACTGTGTGATGAATTGAAAGTTTCAAACCACCCACTTGCTACGCAACGCACATGGTGTGTGACGTATACGATGCGATTCAACGCTTCTGCCGCGCCCATTATATGTCACTGAGCTTGCAGCACTCGTGTAGGTAAAGTTCTCTGTGACACTGCTCCAGTGAAGCTTTTAGTGCCGCCATCCTTCATGCGCTGCTTGGGGAAATAGATATTCAATTCCATATTGCATTTGCCAACGTCACTGCTCGGTCGACACCGTAGTCTTCAAGCACTGTTATGGCTCTGCTTTGCAAAACTCTTCTGGCCAGCAGAATTTCAAGGCTTGTTCCACGCTCTCTCACTAGGGAGAAGCTGCGTTTGTCGATCCTGTGCCCTTGCGTCGTTGGCGTAACATCAGGGGCGAGGATGGGAGTCGGCGGAAAGGGCTATGCCGCACAGAGAAGGGCCTGATGAATAGAGGGAAAAGCTGTGCATCGTCGAGAGGAGTAGGGTAGCTGGAACTGGTAGTACCTATTGCGTTATGGCCTCATTTACGCAGTCGGTGCTGGGACTTGAACCTAGCACAATAAACTTGCATTGTTGCTTCTCGGGTGCTCATTTCACACCTGACGCGCTTGAAATTTGTGGGCGGAAGGCGTCTTATTTGAGAAGACAAAAGCGAGATAATTATGTTTTGCTCGCAACAATAAACACTCGTATTATATTGCGCGCGTCTGTGGCCAGAAACCAATGTTCCCAAGAAACAGTTCAATTAGGGCAATACGTGTTCGTTGATGACGAAAACACATTTGCCTACGTCAACGCCTACGTCAACACTTTGGCTCTAGTCTGACATTTGCGACATCTGAGCTGGCATTTTGATGACATTGATGTGACTTCCGCTTCATTTGTGCACCCTTCCAATAAGTCATATAGCGTAAAGAAGAGTCTTTGGCGGTACTTTGGTGAATCACTCACCGAAAGTTGAGGAGTTTCATTGGAATCGTGCGACGACTTTACTCAGAACTCTGAGACATCTCACCTGGCCGTTCCAAGATATTGAAATGCACAAATTTTCCTTTTGTTTCCAGCCTCCTCATAGAGGGGTTACTATAAGGGGGGAAAGTCGTCGCTCGGGTAACATGAGAACTCACTGTCCGAATTTGGCCGTGATCACCACCATGCGCAGATATACAGTAACGTTGCTAGTTTTGATGCTCTGCTGTATTGTCTAAGTGAAATCTGGTCGCTGCTTTGATTTTTTTTATTATTGCGATAGCAATTATATGGACAGTCTCGGCTGGATTTTGCCGTCGCCGTCGCCGCCGTCATGCACCGTATATGTATAAGTATGTATATATATATAAAGGCCCCAAAGAAAAATAACTCAGAAAAATGCTTCCGAAGCGCGGAATCGAACCAGGGACCTGTTGCTCCGCAGCGAGCGGCGCTATCCACTACGCCACGAAACGCAGATCCTCCACGTAGCTAACGGCGAGCGTTATATACACACCATTTAGCGCTGGACGGACTCAGAGATAGCAGGCGATAATAAGCGTTTCTTCATTACCAGCGAGGTGGCGCTAGGAGCCCGACGGGCGCATTTAAAAGTCGTCGGCGAGCTCGCTCGCTTCTTCTTATATTTGCGCATGGGAGAAGCTTGCCCTTCCGCTGTCTGCTCGCACGGTTTTCTCGTGGCGAGGGGTAGAGGAATGTTTCACGCTTTCACCGTGATGTCCGCGCTCATGTTACGGCGCGTACGAATGTCACTCGAGCTCAGGACGCCGCCAAACGAACAAACAGAAGATGAGCGCGAACTATCAAGTGTCACAGCTCGACACTTGAAGCACGCTAGTTTCCTTCGCTGCTTCGGCCGCCTTTGCAACAGAAGCGCTGTTCAAACTGAGAGTATCCATTGGCGAGCCTCACTTCGTATAGCATTAGTTCCTTGCTATCGCATTCATTGCTTCGCCCTTGCGGCGAAACTGTGACTTTTTTTCTTAGGTTTAACTGAATAAATTGGTTGTGATAAATATCGAATACTTGAGGTTTGGTGCTTCGAAGATTAACGTACGAAAAGTCAATACTGAGGGAAAAAAAACATGAAATTGTTACTGTATCCTTGACCTATCCCTAAGAGACTGGTTGCGTACGCCCACACCTGGCGCAAACAAAATATATCAATAAATATGTATGAGCAAATTATGGTTCTGCAATAACTTCGCTTGCACTCTTAGCGTCCGAAAGGTTCCATAAGAAAGAAAGAAAAACAGCTGAAATCAATGTAAATTCTTGCCCTGCACATGGCCGTGTCGCTAGGTATATGAGCATCACCTCCTTGGTTAATAATTGTTCATCGAGAAAGACAATCGTTAACTATTAGAGGACGACATTATGTTCTGAAGCTACGAAACGCACACAATAGCTTTTTGAGGAGCCTGTGCTGCACGTATGCGGCATACGCACGGAAATTATTCTGAATCAGGCTGCATGTAGGAACTACGAAAGGGGTAGAATATGTACGAAGGCCTTCCAAATTCTAACCAAAGCTCCTAGAGATTTTCCAATTGAATACACCCAAACGATTATCTGGGCGCCAGGGCATGCGGGCGTCACCGGGAACCAGTTTGCGGATGAGGCGGCTCGAGGCTTCACAAATCACCGAGCTTCCTTGCACACTGCAATAGAGGACCCAACGCCCCTAGACCCTAATTTTGCTACAATTCTTCAGTATTACAGGGAGAATAGAAAACTCTATCCAGTACCGCATAAGAACCTCACAGCAATGGAATCTGCGGCGTTACGCAGACTCCAGACAAACACATACACGAACTTACACAGGCTACATGTATTCTACCCCACAGCATACAGAGATATATGTCCGTGGTGCGGGGCCCCACCAACTCTGTTTCACATTACATGGGAGTGTACACTTCACAACGAAGAACACCACAACATGAATAACACAGAGGAAAAATGGGAGGCACTGCTGTCCAGCTCGGCCTTTGATGATCAGCTTTGTCTGATCCAACGGGCAGAGAAGATGGCAAGGGCCAGCGGAGCCCTGGAATAGGGGCCCGACCATTTGCTTTGCTCCGCGTTATACGCAAATAAAGTTTCTCTCTCTCTCTCTGTGCCGTAACGTCTCCGTACATTTGCGACGTTGCCGAACAAATGTCAGGCAACCACAATATGCATATTCAGAACGTTCAATTTGTTTTTGGTCTACAATTATGTGCCTGCAGACGAGTCCTTTTCGCCGTATGCACCGAACGTTGAGGAAAACACCCTTCACATTTGATGCTGTTTTTGCAAAAGTGTTGCTATCCTAACATGAGCGAGTTTACAATGCAGGTAGCTTATTAAGATATAACACGCAAACTTGTTTAGTCTAAATGAGACCATGTTATCCAGCCTAATATCCCACTGAGTTGGGTTGTAATATTGTAGCGCAACAGATCCCGAACTAGTTGGTTATTCATCATAAGGAAAAATCACAGCATATCCACGGATCGAATGATGATTGTAGTGTGCACGTACCTCACAGGAGTACGGCCACTAGCGTGGATTCGGACTTAGCGAGCCACCGGGCCGCGTCTGCCGTCGCCTCGCGTGAACTAGCGCACCGCTGCACACGCACGTTCGAGCGCAAACAAGGCGCCGAGCGTAACGCGGCAAGTACACAGTACTGCTCTCGAAATCCGCAACACTTTATTGCCTGCGGCAACACCACAAAACACAGTACAACGCCCGCTCCCAAAGGCGGATGGAGAAGCAAAACAGGCTTAACCACGCCACGGGCGAAAGTACAACACAAAGGGTGCCGCTAGCACGTCTCTGCGGGCAAAAAGGGCTCACGGCGACACGCCGCTGAGAGATTCGTTCCCTCGCGACTATGCTGCGTGCTCTCACGATCAGCAACCAAAACAGGGCCCGATCGCTCGAGCAAGGGCAAACTCCGCTCGCGTTGGCTTCGATAGGTACGGTTTCGGCGTAGTAAGACCACGCGCGAATGCACCGCACCGCTCTTCAGCCTAGCGTTCGGAAAAGGGCAACGTAAGGTAAGCGCTCGCCGCTGGCGCAAGGCACCGTAAGTGAACTCCGTCCGAGCGAGCCCAAACAAAGGAGCCGGCGGACGGGAAAGAAAATACGTGCTTACCCTACGAGGTCCAGAGAGTGTCTGACTCCCCCGCCGCGCGCAACGTCTCGCGAGACGCGAGCACGCGAGACCCGCACGCGGCGCCACCGTCGCGATCCGGCGCCGGGGTGAGCAGGGTTAACGTCACCCCCGCTCGCCCAGCGCCGTAGGACGGCGGAGGAGGGGAGCGACATGATCGGACATGAGGATGGCAGAAATAGGCGAAAAACCCGCGCAATGGCGACGGGCAAGCCTCAATCCCCACATCCCCCTCTCCTAAATTTTCCCTTTACCGGTCTGCAAAGGCAGCCGGCGGTCACCCATGCAGTTAAAATAACGCTGCTATGAGCAACCACTAGCCTCAGTCCAGCCCTGAAGCTGCTGCTAAAAATGAATACATTATAATGCGAGAGAAATCAATAACAAAGATAATACGCTTGAAACAGATAATACAATAAAATGGCGCTGCGGAAGGAAGGTAAAAAAAATTAAGGCAAGTGTTCGTGATGGTTGCGCGAAAGAGCGTCCACAGCACGGAGAGGAGGCGGTGGCAGGAGGCTTCTTTGAAGTCCTCACACCGGGAACGGGCTCACCGATGGCGCGTCGCTCTTGACGACGATTGGCGAGAGAGTCCGACGAACGCCGCTTCGCTGGTGGTGCGAAGGTCCCGAATTTTCGGCTGGAGACCGGAAGACCTCGCTGGGACAGCCGGCCCGAACTGGCTGCGAGGCATCCTGGAGTCGGCAGAGAGCATGAATACCTGCTATGTCAGCGGGCCTAGCGCAGGAGCCATGATGGAGAGGGCAGCTAGGCTTCTCGACGACGGCCGAGAGCAGGGCACCGCTGGTCTGTCCGGCGTCAGCGGGTCATTGACCCGAGTGTCCACGTAGATGAGATGAATTCATCACGCGCACTCTTTCCAGGCACGCACCAGTGCACCACGCACGTACGCACGCACACACACGTCACCGCACATAGCAGCGCTTTCACCAAGCGCGGCCCGAGTTCGCCGTCCAAGGCCACTGCGAATCACTTTTCACGGTGTCATGTCGCCAACCGCGCGCGCTCGCGTGGGAAGGCGCAAAGCGTCCTTCGTTCCTCTCCCCCCGCACAAGCACCTGTATTCACGAATGCTTCCGCAGGCACAAGAAATAAAACACGGAAAAAAGAGTAAAGAGAACAAAATGACAGTCAATATGCGGCAAACACAACCGAACAAAACCGTATTAAATACACATGAGTATTCAAATAAAACAGAAGAAAACACTAGCAGCAAACTGGGCGGGCCGACTTCTTTGCGAGCACTGGCCGCAAAGAAGCTAGCGTACTGAGGCTAGATAGTAACTGAGGGCCTTCGGTTGCGGAAAACAGAGTCCGCCGTCCGGCGCGAAATCACAAAGGTGACCGCTTCCTCAGGTTATACCGATGCGCGGTCCGAATGCGGTCCGCCGCACCGGGTGTGCCCCGTTGCTTGCGCGAAGTACCACAGGGCGCTGGCGCGAGCTCGTCAGACCGTGATGCAAAGGCTTTCAGGTCTGCGATATGGGCACGGCTGAGTTTTCCCGAAATGGGATCTTTCAGCAAGTACGCGAGTGTAGTCCAAGCTTTCTCCACTCGGTACGGACCAAGCCACTTAGGAGCGAGCGAGGCTGAGAACCCCTTACTCGCGTCGCTAAGGGCGTGGTTGCGCTTCAGGACAAGATCGCCCACCTCAAATGCTAGGTCGCGATGTTTGCGGTCATATTGGGCCTTCTGCTGAGCCCTAGACGACGCCAAACTTTGCCTTGCTTTACAGAAAGCTCGACAAAGCCGGTCCCGAAGCTTTGACGCCTACGCCGAACAGTCTGGCTGCGTCTCCTCGTCCCCGAGCTGGCATTGAATGACACTGGTCACCGGATTTGCCAACTCCCTTCCAAAATTTAAGAAGGCGGGCGAGAAACCAGTCGAGCGACTCTCGGATGTCCGAATGGCGAACGCGAGCTCGCTCAAATGGTCTGCCCAGTCCCTTTGACTTTCGGCAAAGGCCGCCAACATTGGTTTGAGCGTACGATTGACGCGCTCCGTCAAATTGGACTGGGATGGTAGGGTGAAGTGGTGCAGTGATCAATTCCAAGGGAACGGCACGTGACACCAAACACCCGAGTGGTGAAATACGAAGCGTTGTCAGTGATTAGCCTTTCCGGAAAGTCGAACCGGCAAAACACTTCCTGCAGCTTCTCGAGCACCGCTCGCGCTGTCACCTTCCGAAGAGGGAAAAATTCCACCCACTTCGAAAAGTGATCCACGACTACCATGAGGTGAATGAACCCCTGCTTACTTCTGGGAAAAGGTCCCATTAGATCGCAGGTGGCCACTTGCCACGGACGCTCACTGACAATCGGTTTCATCAGACCAGGCGGCTTGCCACCCCTAGTCTTCACCGTTTGACAGACGTGGCAGGAACGGCAATAGCGATAAACGTCACGCTTCATGCCGGGCCAGGTCACCGTCTTGCTCAGTTTTGCGAAAACCTTGGAGCCACTTAGGTGACCGGCCATGGGTTCGTCGTGAGAGGATCGCAACAGGGCGACTCTCAGACTTTTGGGCATAACCACCTTAAACGGATCGATAGACTCGTCATCGGTGGCTATATATTTCAGCAGGAGCCCGTCATGGTCCAGCAAATATGAATCCGCCGGGGACTCAGCGACACACGCTGGTTCCAGCCCCCTATCCGCGCCCGCTGCAGGGCAAGCAGCGTAACGGCGCTCCGTCTCCCTGAGACCGTCGCACATTTCGCGACAAAACGGATCACTTTGCTGAGCCTTCAGTAGCTCATGTCTGCTGAAAGTGATTCCCATTCTCCCAAAGGGGAGCCTGGTATCGCGCCCACTCAGGACCGCAGCAACCGCCGCTTGCGTCGGCGTCACGGGTTCGCTCTCAGCATCGTGGCCTTTGGAGAGCTCACCCGCTGGCCGGCTTCGCGGTGCTCTGTTTGCCTGGATAGCAGCCAGGGTTCGTCCGAATGCGGACTCGCCCCTTTCGCCGAACGGCGGCGAAGCCGCTGTTTCGCCCCCACCGCTTGCTTGTGCAAAGGCACCGCTAGCGGCTGTCGCACCGGAATCAAGGTTCTCGGCAGTCTTGTGCAGTAACTAGTTACTAGTAACGCGTTACCGGTAACTAGTTACTTTTTTCAGTAACTTGTAACTGTAACTAGTTACTTTAAAGTTAGAGGAACTTGTAACTGTAACACTGTTACTTTTTTGCACGGTAACTGTAACGGGAAATACCGTTACAGTTACTTCGGTTTTCATAAAAAATTATTTAACTGCAACACTCGTTAAAGGTTGACATTCAACGCTTTGCACTTTTTCGAACTTCCTTCTTTACCATATCCTGTACACACCTTTCAACATTCCACAATAGGGCTCCCCTCGCCGGTTAGGAGAGGAGCTTGCTATTATCTTCCCTGCAGAAGGCCGAGGTCTGAGGTTGGTCTTTAACGCAACTTCAAGTTTACTTTTAAACTAGATATCGCAAATCAATCATGTTCCAACTGAACAGATTGCTAAGTTCACGTCAGTTTTTTTTTTTTCGGAATATATATAATTTTGTCACTTGAGCTTGTAGCTCTGTTCTTGGTGTACCGGTGGAGCATAAGAACGCCTAGTTTATAGTCTCCTTCGTCCGTGAATCCGATCTAATCCTGTTTGGCAGGCGGCTAGAAAGGTGCAGCGTGCGAAGCGGCTAAGAGCCAGCAATAAAACTAGCGAAGCAATTTTTTAAAACCTCTTTGGAACTGATTGTAAATGGTTTACTCTGACATAACACAACAATTATTAACAATATGGCAGACGTTTCGTCTTCTATGGAGGTTGCATCCTCAGGTTGTTGCAAGCCCACGCGTGGCGACGAATGAACCACGATTCCAGGAGTGTTCTTCCCACCTGCCTTCGTTCACAAGCCAGCGTTGCCCCATTGTTTAGGTCAAAACTATGCCCTGTTGTCCAGCGGTGTTGAGCAAGGCCCATCGCAGAACGCGTTGCATGGGCTGCTTTAGCAATATTCCGTTTTTTCTGCCTGTTTCGATGTAAGTCGCGTCGCAATCCCCACATTGTACTTTTAGATGACCCCGCTCTGATTGGCTCTGATCTTCCGCAGGTGTATGGTTTTTCGGTTTCGCGCGAACACATGCCTCAATGTATAACGGGGCTTAAAAACGGTTTGTATGCCCAGGGGACGCAGAGCTCTCCGGACAGGGTCTGATACACCTTGAACACAGGGAATATGCACAATCGACGTTGTCTTCACTCCTGACGCACTCCCTGCTCCTATTCGCATGCATTTCTGGGCATTGTTAATAAACGCCGTAGTATATTGCCGTCGTTCCAGAGCATCAACCACGTTTTCGTTTTCTAGTCTCCAAAGACATTTATTGATGCGACAAATTAAGGCGTACACAACGAGTGCTTGTGTTGTGCCCCCTTTTTAAAGGTTTCCTTCGTCTAGGGTTTTGCAATTTCGACTATCCGCACGCCTTCACACATTTTGAATAAATAAACACTATAATTTGTTTTGTGATCTAGTACTTACTTTATATAGTAACGGAAAAGTAACGGCGTTACTTTTTCACAGTAACTGTAACTGTAACTGGTTACTTTTGGAAACTCTGTAACTGTAACTGTAACAGAGTTACTTTTTTGGCTTAGGTAACTGTAACTGTAACACTGTTACTTTTTACTGGTAACGAGCCCATGACTGGTTCTCGGCAGACAATGGGGCACGTGATAGCGCGTCAGCTACCACGTTGGTGCTCCCCTTTCGATACTGCACTGCAAAGTCATAGTGCTGTATCAGGAGAGCCCAGCGCGCCAGCCTGCCCGCAGGCTCACGGAGCCGCATCAGCCAGCTGAGCGCACTGTGATCCGTTTGCACCACGAATTTCGTCCCATCAAGGTAGACGTCAAATTTCCGCAGTGCAAACACGATGGCGAGGCACTCCTTTTCGGTAACGGAATAATTTTTCTCCGCGGGTACCAAGGAGCGGCTGGCAAAGGCCAACGGCTGCAACACGCCATCGTATTCCTGTAGGAGAACGGCTCCTAATCCCAGATCGCTCGCATCAGTCTGAACAACGAACGGTCTGGTCAGGTCGGGGAGTCTGAGCTGCGCTGTCTCCGCAATGGCGCTAGACAGTCGGCAAAACGCCTCTTGCTGCTCGGGCCCCCATCGCCAAACTGCAGACTTACCCAAGAGCTTGGTCAAGGGCGCCTGCATTCGGGCACAGGACGGAATGAAAGAACGGTAAAAGTTAACCATTCCCAAAAAGCGGCGAAGGCCACGTACGTCCTTGGGCACGGGGAAATCGAGGATTGCTCGAAGTTTCTCCCGATCCGGCTCAATGGAGCCTTCGCCAGCGTAAAACCCGAGTAACTGAATACGGGTCTGCGCTAATTGGGCTTTCGCGGGATTTAACGTCATCCCGGCAGCCCGCACCCTCTCGAGCACATCGGCACATGGGCCAAGTGCTCTTCGAAGGTTCGTGAATAAATCACGATGTCGTCGAGGTAGCACAAGTAGTATGACCACTTTGCTTCCCCGAGGACGCGGTTCATGAGTCTTTGAAACGTCGCAGGAGCATTGCAAAGACCAAAGGCATACGAGTGAACTCGAACAACCCTCTGTGGGACGTGAAAGCAGTTTTGCACTGGTCACGCTCACCCATCCGGACCTGTAGGTAACCTTTTCGAGGCGTCAAGCGTGGTAAAGTACCATGCATCGCCCAGGTTCCTACGATGGAGCTTATCGTAGGGAGCGGATAGGCATCCTTACGAGTCACTCCGTTCAGACGGCGATAGTCGACGCACAGGCGATGACTGCCGTCTTCTTAGGCACCAACACAATTGGAGACGCCCAGGAGCTAGACGAGCTGCGAATAATGCCTGCCGATAGCATGTCGTCTAGCAAGCCGTCGATAATCTGCCTTTTGGCGAGACTGACGGGCCTGGGGTTACACTTCAAAGGAAGCGCGTCGCCAGTTCGATCACGTGGCTAACAAAATCGGTACAGCCCGGTTGATCGGTGAAGAGCTCGTCGTACTGCCGTAAAAGTGCCGACAGACGAGCCCTTCTGTGTATCATCCAAATGAGTCGCACAGGCGATCAAAGGATGTGGCGCCTCTTCGTGTCGTGTCGGTCGATACAAAAGGGGGTTTCGAGCCGACGAGCGCGTACTGCCGGAGTATCACCCGAAGTTTGCGCGCGACACGGTTCGTGCCGGCCGTCTCGTTCCCAAAGGGGACTGTGAGAGGAGGAATGCGTTGAGCCGGTTATGACCCCGAACTCTCCGCGTGGCACGTTTCCGACGTTTCTGCGGCAAAGGCAACAGTAAGCGCCGGCGGGCTGATGAACGGCTTGAGTTGGGAAAAGGGCCCATCACGATAGCCGCCATTCGCATGTCCACAACGATCCCGGTCTTCAAAAGAAACTCCCGACCGAGAATCACAGGAACATTGAGCCCTGGGAGATGAACAAAACGCGCCGCGTCTCCATTCGATCTCCCATCTGACAGTCAACCTTGCGGCGCAGCCGAATGGACCACGCCTGTCGCAAGAGTGAATGTCGTTCGGCAGTCCCGCAAGCGCACCGAATGCTTCTGCAAGAGGACAATACCTGTTCGCCAAACAACGAAGCGCTAGCGCCCGTGTCCAGCAACGCCGAAAATTCACGGCCGGCAATAATGACCGGAATGAACGGCGCGTGCGTACCAGCAAGACAGCTTGCCCTGTACGCAGAGGGGATAAGCAAAGGTGGGTCGCCCGTGCCTTCACGACCGACCCGCAAATCCGTTTCCTGCCCCACAGGAGGCCTAGATACGGTGCATTCCCTTGCTACGTGCCCTCTTTCACGGCAGCGAAAACAGCGCACTCCATCTCGGTCTCTATCACGAGACGGAGCAGCCTCGAGCTGCTGTGATCGGCTCGCCACGTTATCACAGGATACGTATCGACGAGCGTCACCCACACTGCGTTGGGTCGAATGGGTCCCTTCGTGTGAGTTTCAGGTGGTGCAGCACAGGCTGCCCGCTTTTCGTGCGTATAGGGGTCAAGAGCGCGATCGCTCAACTCCCACGCACAGCCACCGGCAGCCGCAAAGGCAGCGCCATGTGACCTTTTGTTGGGGCACGGCCCCTCGCCATGCGCAGCGCGGCTCAAGGGCCTCGCTGGCTGCGGCGGCGGGCGATATGCACGCGCGGCGAGAAGGTCGCCTGGATGCGCTTTGCCTCGGCGGCCAGCTCCTCCAAATCGCGAAGCGACCGCCGCGCAGGTAACGCCGAAAAGGTCGGATGTGCCTGCCGAATCACCCGTTCGACGCGTTCCTCGTTCGAGGCCCTGGGGCTCAGCGATAGAGAAAAGGTCATCCATCGCGCGTACCTACTCCTAAAGCGACTCATCAGAGCTTGTGTACGGAGCTCGAGCTCTCGCCGCATCCTACTTTCGTAGTCAGCGGGTAGGAATTCGCGCAGAAAGGCCGCGCGGAACTCCTCGAGGGTTGCTGCTCGGTAACCGGAAAGCCGATACCACCTCGCCGCCGTATCAGTCAGTGCAGCCGGGACAACGCGCCCGAGCACCTCCTGATCGTCCAAACCCATTGCTCTCTGATAACGTGACAGAGAGTCAAGGTATCTCGGGCGCTGAGCAAATCCCCGTATCCGCTGTATGTTGGCACAGGCAACATAACAGCGGGGTGGGCGCGTTTCGGAACGGCCGAAAGCGTTGGACAGCTCCCGAGAGCGCTTGGATCATCTCGACGGCGTTTTGCAGCAGCGTCTGCTCGCACCTGCTTCACAGGAAGCCGTTGGTGCGTTAGCGGCGCGGTCGAGCGAAGGTGAGAGTCTCCAGCTCGATCAGTGTGCGGTTTCAAAGGACCACCGCCCTGCGCGCCATTCCCAGAGCAAAAGAGGCTCCTAGCGGGATTTGCCTGCTGTCGAACATAATTGCCATTGGGGCGGCTACCGTCGACAATACAGGCGCCTGCTCAGCGTGCGGTCGAACTGTCGGTTGCACGGCTGACGGCGGGCAAAGTCGGCAAGGGCCAAAGCCTGCGCCCGTCAATTCCACAGGGAACCGACTGAAAGCGCTGCGCCGTCGAACTGCCACGCATTTCGAAGGGTACTGCAGCAGTCGAAGGCGCCTGAGCGCACCGTCGGGTAGGGCAAAGGGCCCGTCCGCAACGACGCACCACCTCCAAAGGGAGCTGGCAGGCGCTTTGTGTCGTCCCCACAGGGGGTTGCGACACGTATGGGTGCACAAGGTGCCCCTCGACAGAGGCACTGGCCTCATTCTCGTGCAACGCGGCATCCGCCAGAAAAGTCAACGGACAAAAATCCCGCGAAGCAGACATGTTGCGGCGAGCCCGAGACGCACAGGCGTACTGACTCGCTAGAGCAGTCAAAAGCTTAATGAGCTTTTGATACCGCGTTGGGCGCCAGTTGTAGTGTGCACGTACCTCACAGGAGTACGGCCACTAGCGTGGGTTCGGACTTAGCGAGCCACCGGGCCGCGTCTGCCGTCGCCTCGCGTGAACTAGCGCACCGCTGCACACGCACGTTCGAGCGCAAAACAAGGCGCCGAGCGTAACGCGCAAGTACACAGTACTGCTCTCGAAATCCGCAACACGTTATTGCCTGCGGCCAAAAACACAAAACGCAGGTCTACAACGGCCCGCCTCCCAAAGGCGGG